>NW_022739518.1:35865-69616 GCF_011630105.1 Anneissia japonica
ATAATAATAATAATAATAATAATAATAATAATAATAATAATAATAATAATAATAATAATAATAAATAAAACTTTAAAATACAGACAAATGGAGGCTAAACAATTTGTCATAAAAGTAAAAAATGCGCGAAAGAAAAAAAACCACTTAATAATAATAATAATAATAATAATAATAATATTGTATTTTATTTGTATTGCGCCTCTTCCAATAAAAATTTTTCAGAGGCTCATCACAAAGAAATCATTAACATATGCTAATTAAACTACAATCAATACACCTTTAACAATAAAATCGTTAAAATTCATATAAAAAGCACATTTACAATTTTCCAATAACATTCGTCAATAAAAAAAAAAATTGCATCAGAACAAATACAAACATTTCATCACAACACTAAAAAGTTACAAAAAACAAAAACAATAATCCGTATACCTGCATATGCAAATGAACAGACCCATGTTATTGATTAAATACTTGTGTAAATAAAAATGTTTTAAGTTTGAATTTAAAGGAGTGTATGGACGTTTCGGTGTTAATTATAGGGGGTTATTCCAAGCTTTGGAGCAACCGAAGCAAACGCCTGATCAACCAGAGTTGACAGCATTCTTCCTTTGAGATACTCTAATTTGAGCTCCCTTGAAGATCTAAGGTTTTGCCCCTGTTGTTTCCTAATCGTTATGAGGTCTGTCATATATGTTGGGGCAACGCCATGTAAACAAAAGTAGAATTTTTTGAAGTCTGTAGCTTTTGAGTTTGGCAGCCCATTACACTATAGTCAAGATGACTGATTATATAAAGATGGCACCAAGCTAGTTATCTAGAGGTCGTGAGTTCGGTTCCCACCCTAATTTTTTGCGAATTTTGTTCGCAAGAAATTGGGAACGTAGTGATAATAATAACAACAATTAGTAAAACCAAACCGTCAACTAACTGATGGAGAGTTAATTTCCAAAAGAGAGGTCTTAACAATGAGACTTACCACTTAGCACAACTTGTGCATCTGTTGTACCAACTTCATTAGTTGCCCGGCATGTATAGTTACCATAATGACTTGATGTTATTTGTAGTATACAAAACCTATACAAGTGATAAGTGCATTTTAAATATTTTTATTTCTGGTAGTACTATGTAATATTCAACACAATCGGGACACAATTACATTTGGTTTAGTTTGACAAATCTCTTTTGCTATTGATGTCATGGCTAACGATATTTGGCAGAGAACTGAGACCTGCTTCTCATGGGTTGATTAAGCTACGTTCGATATTGTTACATTAAATTCGTCGAGAAAATTAAGCAGATCTGGTAATTTAGAATTAGTTTTTAATTTAAGTGTTTACAGTACCTTGTTCTTCGTTCGTCAACATTTATCAAAATTCCCCGATCGTTTGATAACACAGTCGCGTTCTGAAGCCACGTCACAGTGTCAGCTACGGGTAGTGCATCGATGTAACAAGCCATACAAACATGGTTGCCAACAGCACTGCGGATATGCTTCCGACTCGTCTTCAGTCGTGGCTTATCTGCAGTAATAAAATCCCACGTTAGGTTTCACAACTGCTCCAGCTCCAAATGAGGAGCGAAAGACGGGAGAATTGCCAAATTACTTCCTTAAACAATAAAATGTTTAACACCACTCCACCCCCTTCCAACACACACAAACATTACACTGTTTTCTATTTGTCTTTTTTAAGCTGGACCTTTCCTTCAGTGCCAAGATTAACGATGAAATCCTTTTATTACAAATGTTTGTATTACTGTATTAGTATTTTCAAACATGACTGCCGAATGTCATGCTTCTTTTTCAAAGAATAAACACTAATAAGTAAGGTAGGCCTATAAATTAGATGAATTCAGTTAACTTCCAGTTTGACAACCTGAACATTATTTAAAAGAAAGAATATCAATCATCTAAAATACAGTTTGATTAGTGATGTGTTTCAATTACTGTATATTATACTGCATATTTTTATTACTTCATTGTATGGAAATAATCTATATGATTTGATTTGATTTTGAACCCATGGAAGAAATCTTGCAAGTCAATTCACTGTCAATTATTAAAATGAAAACATCGTCTTACATTTGACAATGAGTTTGATAATCTGTTTATCGCCATCAGCCTCGTTCAGGTGATTTGTTGCTGTACATACGTAGTCACCTGTATCCTCTACTTTCACGTTCCAAATTCGCGCCACTCCCTGTCCACAATCTTTGAATCGTGTATCGTTAAGATCTTGTAGCAAATTTGTCCTATACCATGTGACTGTAGGTGATGGTTTACCGTCTGCTATGCAGAATAAAACGACGTCTTGTAACTCTTTGAAGTATCTTTCGTTTGGGTCTTTTGAACCAAGAACTCGTGGACTGAGAGGCTCAATTTGAATAATCTTCCCGGGAACTAAATTTAAAATATGATTAAATAAAAAGTCTGTAAATAAAATCTGAAAAACTTTAAGAAATTGAATTAACACAATAACGAGATACAGATTGAAAATTTCAGTTCTCGGTAATTGCTTCATACAACAATTAAAAGTACTATATTTAAACTCATTACCAAAACGTTTACAGACTTATCGATGGGCAGACAAGTCTTTTTCTTCTTGCACTCACAAGAAGTGAAACGAAGGATCAGCGCTATAAACATAGAAAGTCTGTATCATATCGTACCTAAAACATCTACGGATATTTTGCTTGTGTGACGATTGTCGATTTGGCAGGAATAGTTTCCGGCATCATACGCAGATATAGATCGTAAAATCAGGTTATATAAGCCATTTGTAGCGTCATAATCTAGCTGTATATCACGTCGTGTTGATATAAGCTGGTTGTCAGATGTTAGCACTAAAATAAATAAAATCTTAAGTATTCCATAAAGCTCCGTCCACACTATCAAATTTTCGTTGACAAAAAACTGTAGTATGCCCATATATAGTCCCGATGTGCCTATAAATGGTCATAATGTGATGTCATCATTACCCTAAGGCATGTCCCGTGTTTTTGTTAAATCAAATTGATAGTCTGGACAGGGCTTTAGGTTTAAGTTAATTTCTGGTTTAAACGTTTTATAATATTTTATCCTATAAGCTGAGATCAACAACATGCATATAGGCCAAGGTATGTGTAAATGTGTGTAGGTGTGTGTGTGTGTGTGTGTGTGTGTGTGTGTGTGTGTGTGTGTGGCGAGGATGGGGAGTGTATGTGTGCATCTTGTGTGTTTCAAATAAAATAGTAGTTGAAGCAATCAATTAATAATAATAATAATAATAATTACCTCAATAGACTGTGGACTACCATCATCAACGAACGAATAAACAGATAAATATCATGGTAAATAGGGAAAAAAAACAAGAGTGAAAGTGCTGAGGCAGACAAGGATAAAATTCTCTCAACAAAAATCTGTCAACATACGTTCAACGTTGTCTGTAGTTGTTTGATGTATCCAAGCTGCCACAGAGTTTCTAGTTGGCATTGTGCAGTATAACATAGCGCTTTCACCGGTTGCTACTGTGATTTCCATAGGAGGACATGGTGATTCACGGCAACCCTTAGAAAATACTAAATATATGATAGTAAAGGTATTATGAAGTAAGACACCATGTCATTTACTACTGTTAGTATTATTATTAAACAAAACACTAGACAAGAATTAATTTAAATTAGTTGTATTGACAAGACATTAGCTTTCGTGGTGGACAGTGCACAATTATTATTATTATTAATACTTAAGTCACCAAAAGCTTAAGCTGATAAATTATAGTTTTGTCCACAATTATTCTGTAAACATCGGCTGTAACTGTTACTCTAGACTGCATCAGAATACAACTAAATCTATTCGTATACGTTATATACTTAGACCTAAAACAGCATTGAACAAGGTCTACCGTTTATGGTTGTTACAAAAGGTGTGATTGCACTGTTGTTTGAAGTTTCTGCAAATATAACCAAAAAATATAGCACATTATTCACCAATATGATGCGTATCAAGAGATTTGACTTAAAAATGAACCTTATTATTTTTTTGAAAATGAGGAAAACTGCTTTAAAATACTACTATATTAAGCTTCCAATGGGTTTATTATTTTGAACGAATTAACAGCCCCCATTTATAACAGTCACCTAATGGTGTTATAAGGCAATCATCCGCCTATTCGTTTACTTATTGATAGAATAAATTAAAAATTCCATGTCATTTAAAAAATCCCAAGATTTAATTAAAAAAATCCCAAGATCCCAAGGTGTAATAAAAATCCCAATATATCTTGGGATAAATCCCAAGCAGTGGTCACATTGCCTTACAGATTGGAATAATTTATAACAAAACAAATGATATTATTACCTTTTAATAATAATAATAATATTATTATTATTAATAATAATAATAATACATTGTTAACAATACAAATAATAATCTGATGATTATAGTGATGGTAAAAGAGTAACAATAACAAGAATAATAATATTGACCATGTTCATATACTCCCTGTAATGGTGTGTTTTCCCCCAAAAAAGCCGCAATATGCTTTAAACAACTTAAAAAAGATATACACAAGATCGTAATATATTAGTATTTGCAGAACAGAAAAAAAACTTTGCAAAAAGATACAGTCTATTGCACAATACATTTCCTGAGTGAATGTTGTTAAATCACAGGTCATTTACCTACTAAAAGTAGGCCTATTTGGTGTCATGAGAATTCAACATTCAAATAGAAAAAAAATGCGTTATGGTATGTGAACACGATTACTTTTAAGCTCAAAACCCTCATCTCGTTTATGTGATGTATGCAAACTGTACCTGTAGGTATTTATTGGTTTACTTAATACAAGAATAGGCCTAATAATAATAATAATAATAATAATAAATAAATAATAACAACAACAATACAACATACAAATTCAATAGTAAGATTGGGGGAACACCTAATATATACAATAATAATAAATAATAATAATAATAATAATAATAAATATAAGAATAGTGTACATTTATAATGCGCCAGTATCCATCAAAGTTGCTCATTGCGCATGATCATATGTTCATGATTAATTTTTTTACGTCTTTATTTTCCCCAGTAAACAAGAAATAAATGTAAGCCTTACCAGTTGACGTTCTAACTGTGGGTTCATAGTCTAGCTCTAAGTTCGAGTTGATTTTCTCTTGTTTGTAAACCTGTAATTGCTCCGTCAATTCAACACACCGAGTTTTAACAGACTTGGCATCTTCACTAGTGCCTGCTGCTTTAGTACATTTATCACTAACCGTGTAAGAACTTGAACCCTCGGTCAGCTCTGTCAACGCTACTGCTCCCCCTAATTCGCAAGCAACAAAAAGTTTTCTTTTAATAAAAGGTTGAAGAGCAACTGAATTGCTTTTCTCACGCTCTAAAGAATTATTTTTCATTTGTTCATATTTATTATTCGTATACAGGGATTGAGGGTGAGAGAGACACAGACTAACGTTAAAAATGAAAGAAGAGAGGTACGGTGGAATGAGAAAAGACATATAATTTGGGATCAAAATTGGAATATAATACGTATTCATATTTTTCCCAAATGTCTCGCTTTGAGGAATTCACCTATTTTAACATTCGCAAGGTAAACCCAAACTTGTGTTTTATCTACTCGATTAACACATCAATACCTGTTCTCATTATGGTTCGTGGATCATTAGGTACTCACTGTAACACTAAGTGTCAGCCAACAGGTAAAACGAGACCAGAAAGAGAAAGCGTAACCATCGTGACATGCATCGATGGCATCCAAGATCATTAACTGCCAATCATCCACCATGTTGAATGGAAGATTTTACAATGCGAAATCCATCAACAACTACAACGAGCAATACACGGCAGCAGTATTGCTCGATTGCTGTTTAATTTCTTTTGGACTGGAAAACACATATTTATTTACCGTCAATACAGCTTGATCCCAAAACCTTTCAGCAAGAGAATCATAATAGTAGTAAGTAGGTAGGCCTAATGTTGTCCTAATTATTGCAATCAAAACATTACGAGGGCCTACCGTATGTATTGTTCTCTAAACTGAATTCGAACAATTATAATTATGTTCAGGTATGTTTTTTTAATCAAATCAAATAGATACGGTACCGTAATGTCTCTATCTTCAGTACAGTATTGGAGAAAGGGATGTGTACGACTTCAGAAGGATCGTGGTGTAATTATTCTCTAAAGACACATTCAATCATTGTTTATAAATGAACATTTTAATTTTTGATTTATTCCCTCTATAACAGGTTTCGTAAAATGTAATCACTGTTTTCGCAACATGGTTCTGAAATTTTGATAAACTTGAAAATACTGGTGAGGTAAAAAATGAAAAATTAATGTCCATTTATCGATGCGTGTATATAATAACCATTATTATGACGCGTTCAAATCAGTGCAGGTCTCCTGTGGATTAGAATTTTAAAGTTGGATGCACATCCGTCAAGACATGATACACATTTTAGGATAATTAGCAACTAATTGTGCATACCTAATAAGCGTTTGCATATGTAGCTGAAATTTAATTTTGAGTTATATTTGACAGATGCTATTAAAACCGTGTGGATTTCCTTTTAGTGATAATATATTTTCTATTTTACATTATCTTTTGTGGACGTTCAATTGTCTGAGGTATACAAACTTCTCGTGTACTTTGAAAATCAAACATTTCAAACATAAATTAGTAGGCAAATAAAACAAAACATTTTGTTGATCCAAAATCACTAGAATGAAAATTATGCGTTTATTTTTACCAAGCTTTATCTTGTTCATCTCTCTTTGAAAGAGCCCAATACTTGACATTTGTCCAATGTAAGAAAAAAATTCCGGCCGACCGCTCTCATTTCCAAATGGCACATGATTTTCCCCTCTCCCATCATTCTCCTTTTCCTTTCCTTACCGCCATAATTTTAGAATTGACAGTACATCTACAGTTCTTTAATGTTTACCAACAATATCAGTCCAATCATGTATTCTAAACGTAGCCTGACATCCATACCACTTAGAATTGCATGGTGTGCATTATTTTTCATGTAGCTCAGTGCATACCGATAAATACAATAATCAACATCATCTCCCCTATATTGTGCATGAACCTCGTATTTAAGTATATTAACACGCAGTGGTGATGGTTGTGATAGTAGGCGATTGTCTCTAGAATGAACAGGAGATTACAAGGACATAAAAACCTGAAATATTAAGCACTTGCACAACGTGCCGCTTACAATTACTGATAATAAAACCATTGTTATTTTTAATTAATAATAAATTTAACTGATTTGGACTTCTGGATCAAATGCTTGGTGAAGCACAATATCAGGACAAATTTTATTGAATTTAATGAGTAACTATAATATTATCGTTATATTACCGGTTATGACGTTCTGCAAGCAATTACCTTTCACCTTGAAGACCGTTCACAGGTAGTAATCTTACCATACGCAATTTATTTTCAATAAGCTAGTTTTGAATGTGAATCAAATGCGAAACAGGGACAACAAATAATTATGTTGCTCTAAATTAGTTCGAGGTCGGATTAAAAGCAAGGGAATTATTTCATTCAATAAGTACATTTGAGTAGTAAGCTGGGTTTTTTTTCTCCAATTCATTAGAAATAAATATTAGCCTATTTTCTAAACTCAACATTTCTATTTTAGTATTGTTAAAAGCAATATTCAATTATTATTATTATGGCCAGGAAAAAGCATTTAGTGTACTGTACTTGCCCTATAACAAAAATAGAATCTTGAATTTTGGCCTTGAATTTAATGTAGACTGGAACTATATGATGTGATACATTACTGTAATTACATAACATATACTACATTTACATAAAACATCAAACCAAGGCATATATCTAGCATGAAGGTATATTATGATATACCTCCATGGTTAGGCTATATTTATAGCCTACAATACACGGGTACAATACTGAAATACAACAAACTCTTTCAACTGACGTTAGCAAAATCTATAACATAATTAAAAAACTATTGTTAATACCAAGAAGATTTCAAATACTAACATATAAGGCCATTATATTTAAATATATTCGCAATGAAATGAAGACTTTTTTTCAAATGGTACTACAGAATCAATTAACATTACATCGAACTCGGAATGAAAAAATAGTGTTCCTTGTTAAATGCTTTGGATCCAGCTAGCTAGAATACTATGTTTGAAAGAAATGCATGAATGAAAATATTTAATTTCTCACTAAGTGAGAGGCTGTGCATGTAACGGTGAATCAACATTACTTACGATTCATATAATTTTATGATGTTTCAACATATGACGTTTACGCAAATTCACAAACATAAGGGAAATGAACATTTATTTTTTTAGAAAGATTATACTGTACTGTGTATAGAAATTCATTGATATCGAATCCCATGTGGTATAATTCGCATGTGGCAATTTTTCCTCAAATTGGAAAATTTAGTAACAGATAAAAATGGCCATGATGAGCTGATTAGCCGATACTATTCTTCCAACAATGGTTTGGAACATTAGAGGCCCTCAAATCTACCAGGCACTTGCATGCCTAGTGTAGGCCTATGTTAAACTCTGAGATTAGCATATAACTCGTAATAAACAGAAATAACTACAATTAAATAATAAAACTAAAGATGACACGCTTTTGAATGTTTACATGTATACACAATCACTAATTCATGTACGAGTAGGCATACCCAAATTTGGATGATGTGATGAAGTGTATAAGAACAATATAGACCTGCATGCAAAGGAATTCATATCATAGGGATAGCTATTGTTAGATCAAGTTTTAAAAATAATAGCTAATTAGAGGCCACTGGAAGCAGCACGTATCTTAGATGACAGTGGTACCGTATCGCTTTTGCTGTTTATGAATAGATCATTTGTTTGTATTTGTAATGTTTTTATATTGGTTTTTTTTTGCCAGAATTAATAATTAAAAAATAAAAATACAAAATACATTTATTGTTCTCTGCACTACTCTCACAAAGAATGAGATGCATTTACTAGGATTACAACAATGGAATTATCTTTTCATCGCCATTTCGCATAGAAATAACAGGCACACCATTAATTCCAAGAACTTGCACCATTTATAAGCGAAACATCAATTTGGTATTTCCAACAGTTAATGAAAATGTAAATATTAGATTTTCAAGTCTTGTGTGTGTTTTTTTATAATTAATTAATTAATTTATTTATTTATTTTTGTTTTAGAACACCAGTGGTAACCTAACTGCCTAATCTATTCTCTAGGACTACACTGATTTTACATTTCGGTTTTAATATATTATGAAAACGAGCATTGTGAAAATATCTAAACAAACAATTAATTTGTTTCGCATTTAATTACGTAAAAATAACATTGTATTATCTCAGTCAACAATGATTACAATGATACAAATATCATATCGATGATGTAACAATTATGTTACTTACTTATAGATGTTAGAAGTAGGCTTATTATTACCAACAACCGGCATTGATCCACCACCTTCGTCATTTTGGTAAATCTCTCAATTGCAGTCGATCAGATTCTAAGAGTTTTTACACAATCAATTTTACTTAATAAACGAATCCGCTTAGTCCTCCAATAAAAATCATTGATTGAAACGTCCAACACAAAAAACGCGTATGTGTTGTGGTGATAGTTGGTGGGAAAGTAGCAGACAATTAGTAATTTCGAGTAGACGATCAACACTTGGATGTGGATTCCTACAGTCCTGCAATACACATTGAGAAGAATGTGTCCTTTGAGTAGGTATATTTCGTTGATCTAACTGTGTTTCTTCATTAGTAATAACTACTCAAGGTTTTGTTAGCGATCTTGTCGAATCGTGTTCGCATTAGTTGATGACTGAGCTGGGAGATACAAATGAACTGCGGAGACTGCGTTTGTTAATAACAATCAGCTACAAAGAATATTGGATTTTATACAGTTTAAACACAATAATTGAAGTCTAAATGCATATACACTTTTGCAATAATCGTTATTTTAGAACTATAAAAACTCATCATGTGAATGCAGAAAAGAGTATTGGTAGTGAATGCATGACTTTTTTGTTCAATTTATTACAAATTGTTGGACTAATGGAGAAATAGCAAGTTGACCCCAGCTTGTAATCATTTCAAATTAATTCAGAAAATAATGGAATCGTCCTAACAACGATGTATATAGTGGTTTCGAAAAATTGTGTAAAATTTCTGTAGACTTACAGTAGGGGTGGTGGAACCATTCTTGTTTTTTCGTTTGGTGGTTTGAATTAACATCACCTTGCGAGTATATGGTCCCACTTATGACGCAGACATAATTGATTAATTAATATTTTCAGATCTGAAATGAAAGTTAAAATTTAGGCCAACAAGTAGGCCTATTACTGTATTTCTTATTTCACAGTTACAAACATGCATTTTTATAGAATTCTGAAGGTTTACCCAGACCCTTCCTCTAAGTTCGCCCATGATATTATGAATGTAAATTTTCCAGCAAAAATAATCATGTTTTCTGTACATTTTTTTTCTCTAGTTAATAATCCAATTATGTTGAATTTTATTCTGAATCCTCAGCTTCATCAGGAGCAAATATCTGTATACGTAGGCCTATAGTAAAAGCTAGCCATGGTTATTACGGATGACGTCATCATTCTGGAAGATGATAGCTAATTTAGGCTTACAGATAGTTGGCCTCTTGAAAATTCGTGAAGTATAGAAACATTTAATAGAGTAAGGAAAATTGACGTATAATCAGTTTTGTTTTATAAAGTGAAATTTGATTTTTCTTTATAGAAGTACTAGTTTTAATTTGTGTTGCCACCCGGCCTTTCGCCACCCTAGGCCCGTTGCCACCTGGCCTTTAGCCACCCGGCCTTTCATTTTTCCCACCATAGGCCCGTTGCGACCCAGGCATTTTGCAACCCGGCCTTTTGCCACCCGGCCTTTTGCCTCCCGACCCGTTGCCACCCTAAGCCCGTTGCCACCAAAGCCAGTTGCCACCTGGCCTTTTGCCACCTTTGGGAAAGTCGAATATTTATATTATTAAACTTTAAAATAAAAAATGAGGCTAAACAATTTATGTCATAAAAGTAAAAAAAAAAACACTTAATAATAATAAAAATAATAATAAATAAATAAATAAATAATTAAAAAAAAACCAATACAACATACAAATTCAATAGTAAAGAAGATTAGGGGAACACAATAAAATATATAGAATATAAAACCAGTAAATAATTAAAACCTTGAAATACAAATAATATGAGGCTAAATTATATGTCATTTAAAATAATAATAATAATAATAATACTAATACTAATACTAATACTAATACTAATACTAATAATAATAATAATAATAATAATAATAATAATAATAATAATAATAATAATAATAACACACTAACTAAAAACAGTACATACTCAGAAAACATACACATATACATATGTACGTCTAAATACATACAGATAAAGATAAAAAGCTAATAAGGATTACTTCACACATGTGCCTTACATGATGGATAACCGCAACAAATTGTCGTTGTTTACAACCTGCCAAACAATAAATCCATTCATCATTCAGTACACACAGTTTGGTGAAAATGCCGAGAGTAAAATTTCTGCGAATACAATGCATAGGCCTACTATACAACTATGGGTGGCAAAGGGCCAGGTGGCAAAAGCCCGGGTGGCAACAAGCCTACGGTGGCAACGGACTGGGTGACAACGTTCCGGGTGGCAAAGGGCCGGGTAGCAATTTTAAGATTTTAATTATTTAAAGGCAACATAAAAAAAATACAAGGCAATTGTACTTTCTTTACAATACAACAATATAAACAATCAAGTGGTCAGATGACATACTGTGCAGAAAAAGAACAGTTGTTTATGGATCAACATCAAAATGTCAACAAAGCAAGGTCAAGTTAAAAATACTGCAAAAAAGCATTATTTTATAGTTTTGTGAAAACCAATACCCCAACGTGAAATTCAAATTCTTAATGTGGTTCCACAGTTGTATATTTTATTTCATACGAATACGAATACGGATAAAACTTTATTTTCGATCATATAAATTACAAAGGAAAAGCATCTTCAGTTGCCAAAATCACAAAGTACAAATAGAATTTAAAAAGCATTATATATAAAAACAGTATAGAAAAGGTTTATCAAAATGATAAACAGCCTGGAAAATTACTTGTTTAGAGGAAAAATATATAGAATGAGTTTCAAATCTTCTGCATGCTCCATACTTCTCAAAATGTCCAATACATCCCTGCTTCTCAAACTATTGGTCGCGAATCAAATTTTGGTTGCCAAAACATTTCTGGGGGTTGCGAGACTGATTCTAACTTTAAAAGAACAAGACAGATTTTGGTAAAGTACATTTCGAAAAATTGTAAAAAATACCTCTACAAAAGACTCAACTCAAGAGACGAAAGCTAGAAATTCATTGTCTACACAAAACTTAGAAACTACTTTCATGGTTGCGCTGTCGCCAACCTCTCAAAGCTTTAATAAGATCATTAAAAATAGACAGCAGGAACATAGCTTACATTAACACATACACAAATCAATACAAGTATATGAAAATTAAAAGTGGGTGCCACCCCAAATAGTCTGAGAAGCTGGGCTCTGTATGCCACATTCATTTACCTATTGATTTTAATGAGAACGAGTAATAATGCATACCAACTCTAGTTAAAATTTAACATAAATTAGAATTTTATGAAATATCTTAATTAAAATCGCATCTTTACGATAAAATTTTAAAATTATGAGTCAAGTGATCTGTAGGATATTTCATTATGTGACAGAACCTAATTTGCATAGGCTTAATTAATAGTGCCAACAAATTAACTCCCTGGAAACCGCACGGACGGAATATACTATTTTGATCCCGTGCAAATACATGCTACCATTTGGCTTATATTAGGTACAGGAATTTGGTTTCTATAACTTGAATTTCTTTCAGCATTCTCTGCAACTTCGGGTACAAAATAGTTTTTATTTGCATTGCCTTTGATGATTAACCAATGAGGCAATTAAAATAGACAACAATAGAATAAAAAAAATTATGACTCAGTTTATTTACAGCTTTTATTCAAAAAACCAAAACAATCACATTAAGTTCTCTATTGTTCAACAAATAATTTGTTGAGGTTTAACAGAAATTGAAAAATTGTTGTGCATTTCAATACTGTATGTTTAAAGTAAACATGTCGTTGATTTATAAATTTAAGAATATTTATGCAATACTTGTTGAAGGGTTTCTATAGATATAGATAGGTGTGGGGAGGGGTGTCTGGAGTTAGAATCTCAGTACTGTCTTGCTTTATCTATAATAACCTACAATATAGATAGATAGGCTTAATCTCTATTTTTAAAATTATGTTTCAATGGTTGATTTGATATTTTAGTTTCAGCAGCTTTAATTCAATGGTTGATGTTTCAACCATTAATTTTTTGGGTTTAATTCTTAATCTTTGCTTGTTGGATCAATTTTTAGGGTTTATATATGTTTTCTTTAATACTGCATACAGTATATGTGATTCAATGTATGCTTTTTATAGAATTTTAATATAATGATAATGATAATTCGTGGTGTTTTTTATATATTCTATTTGCAACCTTGCCACTTCAGTTTTTAACTACCGGCCAAGGATGTATATATTTTTATACAAAATAAAATAAAATAGAAAAATAAACCTAATGGGCCTTTTGCTACACCACGCCCCTTAAATTTTGTGCCTAAGGTCCCACAAAATACTAGTGTAAACCAGCTATGCGGCCGTTCCAACGTAAAAAAACGTAACTTCAAAAGATATAACGGTACTGTAGTTACGTTGTTTTGCCATATTACGGCCGTATATAAAACACATGTGTTTTTGGGACTAGACTGCGATTGTAGGACATGCACATATTTTGATTGACACTTCGGAAATGTCCATTCATTAAAATATTGGCCTATTTAAGGTAAATAGTAATAATAATAATAATAATAATACTGTGGTAATATAAATCATACAAACAATAACACTATTAAAATGAATGTGTTGGAGTGTAATATTATACCACCAGAGCCGAATGATTGTATTAGTTCTGGCACTATTGAAATCCTCCCAAATAATTTTATCTGGCTTCAACAAAATAGGCCTATCATAGGTACTTAGCTTTACTTCATTGGCTTATCATTGAAGGATAAGTATTGTACCTATGTATTTAATTCTTGCCTATTGCTTGATTGATTTGGCCAAAAAAACAATTACTAGTTTGTCGTCCCCTTGCAAATCCATTTTCTCTGCTTCACCAATTTCCTTTATTTTATGAAATGTACGAAAATCTGGCAACTCACATCAGTAAAATTTCTCTATCGATCATTTGTGGTTGGGGATACATATGGTATGAATCATGTCTAGTGCTTCTTTTATTTGCTTTCAATGTATCTACTTGGTAAAGGTGAGAAAGTAGTACTGTTTCCCATCAACCATCTCGGAGTGCCCTCATTCTCCATTTTCAAAATATTAGGATGAGAAACTAATTGTTTTTATTTGGCCTTAAGTCTATGTCTTGTAACTTGCCATCCACTCATCAATGTGAATGAAGCCAACAATTGGCAATATATGTGAATTTGGGTCTTAGGTCACCAAACTTTGCATTGTGTTATACTTTCTAAAATGGCTTTCAACATTTCTGGCGTATCATCTTTTAATGCCAATGTTAACAATAGGGGCTTAGTGTTTCCAAGCTGGTGCAACTTCAAAGCTATATTTCTTGCATACACGTGGGTGACAGGCTGTGGGCAAGAAAAAAAAAAACCAGATCAGATACATGTAGATTATTTCTTATTACTAGTCATGCTTACACGGCCGTTTCCTATCAGATAAGTAACACTGATGATCTCCAGTCGAGAAATCATTGGTTATACCATATGACAAAAACTGACCTGGAAAAAACGCGCGCAATGCTGCTTGTTTTGAAACCATTTGTCAATTTTAAAACTGTATGAAATTGATAAAAACATAATTTTTTAAATAATAATAATTGTATTCCTGCTGTCTATAAACAGCGACATCCAGCTATGACTCACAAAGGCAGCTAATTTACATAAGGTAATGCTGATGATCTCTGTGAACACCACTGAGATGCGGCGGTAACTCTATACATCACCATGGTTACTGCTGTTATGCAGAGCCACTTAACACCTATCAATGAACGCGATTAAAGAACAATTAAACAAGGCTACTGACTGTAGATTAATTATCAAATGGAACGTATTTTTTTGTTTTTCATCAGATTTATCTTAATCTATTATTTTTCCTAAATTTTCTGTTCAATGTAAGTAGATATTTCATAATAAATATATAAACTTTGTATATCTATGCATCTATGTACACTGGATATGCATGTGTGTGTTTGTGCATGTGTCAATAAGGTGATGTGGTGTGACTATTAACAGTACCCATTAACAACTACTGTAGCCAATACCTCATCTTTGCCAATAAGTACTTTGGTGTTGAACAAAGGCTGTTGCATTCCAGAAATCTCAGCCTCATTAAAAACATACATCTAAAAAACATGAAAGAAATAATTTAGTTAATTAAAATTAATTAAATAGTAGTCATTACATCAGTTATCTCCTGCAGGAGCTTTCCGGAAATCAGAATGGTCTATCCCTCACTCCCGCAAGCAAGAATCTCCGGGAAAACAATCTTCCACTAAATCATGAATATTTTTACTACTTTACTACCAATTGTTCCATGGAAAACAGTGCTGATGTCAAAGTCATCTTCATCATGATCATGGTCCTTTAAAGCCCCATTCCCGGCAAAATTTCAATTTTTAAGAAAAATCTAATTTTTGTATAATGTTATAAAGATTTATAAATATAATACGGAATTGCTAGTTTAACTGAATTTAGACATTCCTAAGAATGAAAATCTAGATGTGTATAAGAGACAGAGTCTGTATTTCTCATTTTTTTTAGTCTTTTGCGTAAAACTAAAATTCATGCCAATATTTTTCCATGATTTATAATAATTGGAGTAATGCAAATGCATATTTTCTAAAAAAAGTCATTTTTAGTGAAATTTTGCCGGGAATGGGGCTTTAACAGTATCATGAAGAATGTTGTTAAAAATTTGTGAAAGGAGACATTGGTTCCAAGGACACTAATTGTACTGGTCAGAAAAAAAACAAAAAAACCTGCAGCAGGTAAAAAACTACAATAACTCACAATTTGAATTAATAATTAAACACTTACCACTGTACCCAGTTTTTGGTACTGTGTAATTATCAGCATCAATTTGTCAGTAAATGAAGTACAAACTATATCGGTATGTATGTTGCTGATCACCACAGCACCCTGTAATATACAAACATTTTTAAAATTTTGAATGTAATAACAATGCTGGTGACAGATGGGGTGACAGATAGGCCTATTCTATACACCTTAATAAACTTTTGGCATAGGCTGCTGAATGAAGCCTAGTTAGCTAAACCTTTTAATTTTCTTTGTAGTAGTAGCTTAGCCTGGCCCTAGCTAGGCCTCTTCCCTACAGAAAGGCCTAGACTAGGGCCAAGTCCCTATTCTAGTAGGAAGGAAGCCTAGGCTAGGCCTCCAAGCCTAGATAACCTAGCCTAGGCCTAGATAGAGCTGGGTGGAAAGGCCTCGAGCTGACTGGTGCAGATAAGAGATCCATTAAACTGTAGTACATACTATAATTAAAGACACACATATTGTATAGTCCCTCCCCCTCCAAATACCTTTTTAGACTGAGGGACAGCATTGCTATCCACACCACCAGCCGCCATGCTTCTTGCGAAGTTGCTGCTGGAATTTTTTGGCAAATCGTCTGCTTTGAAAAAAAAATCAAAAAGTATTTATTATATAAATTATATAGCATTAAATTAATTTATAAATTAATAATACAGTATATATCTATATGATGATGATAATTTTCATCACTGTGTTTTATTTAGTTTAGTTTTTACTGGTAAAAAATTAAAATTACAATATAAATGAATAGGCCTATTAACAAATTAAATAAGATGTTGTGCGAAGGTCAGAGTTGACTGTAAACAATCAAAACATGTCTGAACGTATTGTAGGATGGATTTTGTTCTTATTATTCAGTACTTCTGTAGGTTATGAGGAAGAAAATAAATACACGGATCCAAATCATGTATCTGATTTATGTCTGGCAGATGATGGAACAGACAAAAACCAGTGTAGTAAATCAGGACGGAATGAACTGACACGGCTAGATGGCGTCGAGGTTTGAAGCTTTATTTTAATATTTACCGACCATGAACATTGTCACTGTACTGTGTTGCTGTTGTAGATGACTTCTAGCATGTTGCGCCGTAGCGTATGGAACGCCGGGCTGTTGGGTGGGAGGTTGTTGGGTGTTAAAAAACTTGTTTGATATTTTGTAGAACTGATTTTTCTAAGACCTAAAAAGCTTATTTGACAAAAAAAACACCGGAACGGTTAAATAAGAATCTTGAGATACAGATTTTTTAAATATTCATTAATTAAAAACCACCCTTTTTCCCATTTTGTCCCCTTGCCTTGGTGTTAAATATTCAAAAATCTGTATCTCTTTAACTGCTACCCGAGTTTTTAGTCAAATATGCTTTTTGTGTCAACATATCAAACATTGTGTGTCCCTGTGTGCAAAACTAAAGGGTCGTGTGTTATGCTGGTTTTCCACAGGTGCAGGTAAACGCGGACCATACCGACTCGGCCTACTGCCAACTTGGCCCCTAACCGACTCGGCCCATAACCAACTCGGCCCTTGTCAAGTCGACCCTTTAACTGACTCGGCCCACAACCAACTCGTTCCATACACCTTCTCGGCCCTTGTCCGACTTCGCCCTTATCCAACTTGGCCCATACACCAACTCGGCCCTTGTCAACTCGGCCCTTAACCGACTCGGCCCTTAACCGACTCGGCCCTTATCCAACTCGGCCCATGAACCGAGTCGCTTTTGGAATATTTTAATGGGAAATCCGTTTGTGAACAAAGTCTATGCCTATGTCAAAGGTATTGATCATTGATAATAACAATAATAATGTAATATTTATATAGCGCATATTGCACATTGCCCCTATGCGCTTTACAGAAGAATAATATAGGCCAACTGAGAAAATGCAAATAACAATAAAATGATAACAATAAAATAAAATAAAAATAATAATCATAATAACAATAGTAACAATGAGACTAAACTACTCCTATTCCTTAAGGCACGCACTTTTGTATGGTATTATGAAAATTTGGTCTTGATTAAAATCTAGCTCCAACATTCCATTTTTCGCTGTCCCTTTTGACAGGGCGTACTACAGTTTATTTTTTGCGCACACCAGGTTGGAACCACTGATGTCGTTTGTACTCTACTCACTGCAATATTTTTGATAGAATAAGAATAGGACTATATACTATATTAGGACTATAGAACTATATACTATATACTCAGCCTAACAATACTTTATCCAATTGCTTTTATGAAGGTTGGTCACACTCGTTTAATCACACTAGATGGAGATAAGCCTTTACATATTTCAACACTGAATATGAAACCATTAATATTTGGTAAGAACAAATAATTGTAAGAACAAATAATTGTAACACAAAAAGAAACAGTAACCTTAACTTAAAGTGCAAAAACACATTCAAACAGCCATAGCTATCGGAGAGTATTGACCCTCACCAAAAAAAAAAAGAAAGAAAGAATTGTTATTTTATTTAGCACAGACTTAAAGCAGAAGTAGAAATTCCTTAGAGTTTAATAGAGGCATGTTAAAGTAGGGTACTGTAGGCATTTTAAACCAAGAATCAACTTGAAGTAGGTAGGGGAATTTGAGCCATACTATGCCATAAAAAACAGGGACCATGACCGAAGAATAAGTATATTTACATTCAAACTTTATTTTTTACCTATTTTCAGAAATTAAAGATTTTTTTACTGAGGCAGAGTGTGAACATATGATTAATTTAGCCAAGAAAATTGGACTTGAAAGCAGCATAACCCAACAAGAATCCAAGGGTGTTAATGGTATTAAAATTATGGACAGTAATGGAGATCAGAAACTGGACTTTACAGAGGTAATTGTATTTTAATTAGCTTCCCAAAGGAGCAAAACTAGCTCCTGGGAGGTTTTATAGTAGTGGAGACAAAAAAACTGAGGTACTCTTCCAATTTCTATAGTTCTTGACAATTAACATCTATCTTTCTCTTTGTATTTACTGTATTCAGTAATATTAAGTATGGTATATATGAGCCCATATGAGCCAAGAGGCTCATATGGGCTGGAGCCTATCCCCAGTTTCAAGTCATGTGAAACAGATGAGAGTGTGCTGTTGCCCCAGGATGGGACACTGCTCCACTACAGTTTACTCCCAACAATTTGCTGTGGTACCCATTGATACAGCAGGTTAGACTGAAGCAGTGCACCTGTAGATAAAGTGCCTTGCTAAAGAAGACAAATGAAATGCACAGCGAAGCCTGACCTTGAGGTTGGGAAACCACCATTCCCACTGCACCAAGCTGCCTTCAAAAGTACAGTACAGTACATTACTCCTAATTTAATATTATACCATAGTTAAATTCTGCTAGCAATTTCATATTTTTCTGCAGATGAAAATAACAATTGAGGATAATTTTGATATATACCTCGATGATGCTGATTTAAGAACAATGTGAGTTGATTCATCGTCCAATCAAATAATTTTTAATTGCAATAAAAAAAATAGTTTGCTAATTAATAATCATTATCGCATAACCTTGTTTGTAAAATTCACCCTTATTTATTACTCACTTATTTTTTTAATAAACGTATACTGTCTGTCATAAACAAACTTGCTTAATTTGTATTTAAGTAATTTGTTTGCACTGTTATATTCATTAAATAAATATAATAAACAATATACTATTATCATTATTTTTTTTATTGTTGTTGCTGTTTTTGTTATTTAAATAATCATGAAAAATATTGTAAAATTAGTCAGCACCATTTATATTTCTTCTTTATATTTTTTCATTATACTGTACTATAATTTTGATAATTTTTAAGCCTACTGTAGTATCTCTATTACTGATTAATACAAGAAAGAATTGTTATCTTATTTAGCACAGACTTAAAGCAGAAGTAGAAATTCCTTAGAGTTTAATAGAGGCATGTTAAAGTAGGGTGCTGTAGGCATTTTAAACCAAGAATCAACTTGAAGTAGGTAGGGCAATTTGAGCCATACTAAAAAAACAGGGACCGTGATCACCAAAGAATAAGTATATTTACATTAAAACTTTATTTTTTACCTATTTTCAGAAATTAAAGATTTTTTTACTGAGGCAGAGTGTGAACATATGATTAATTTAGCCAAGAAAATTGGACTTGAAAGCAGCATAACTCAACAAGAATCCAAAGGTGTTAATGGTATTAAAATTATGGACAGTAATGGAGATCAGAAACTGGACTTTACAGAGGTAATTGTATTTCAATTAGCTTCCCAAAGGAGCAAAACTAGCTCCTGGGAGGTTTTATAGTAGTGGAGACAAAAAAACTGAGGTACTCTTCCAATTTCTATAGTTCTTGACACTTAACATCTTTCTCTTTGTATTTACTGTATTCAATAATAAGTATGTATATATGAGCCCAGCTTATCCCCAGTTCCAAGTCATGTGAAACAGATGAGAGTGTGCTGTTGCCCCAGGATGAGACACTGCTCCACTACAGTTTACTCCCAACAATTTGCTGTGGTACCCATTGATACAGCAGGTTAGACTGAAGCAGTGCACCTGTAGATAAAGTGCCTTGCTAAAGAAGACAAATGAAATGCACAGCGAAGCCTGACCTTGAGGTTGGGAAACCACCATTCCCACTGCACCAAGCTGCCTTCAAAAGTACAGTACAGTACATTACTCCTAATTTAATATTATACCATAGTTAAATTCTGCTAGCAATTTCATATTTTTCTGCAGATGAAAATAACAATTGAGGATAATTTTGATATATACCTCGATGATGCTGATTTAAGAACAATGTGAGTTGATTCATCGTCCAATCAAATAATTTTTAATTGCAATAAAAAAAATAGTTTGCTAATTAATAATCATTATCGCATAACCTTGTTTGTAAAATTCACCCTTATTTATTACTCACTTATTTTTTTAATAAACATATACTGTCTGTCATAAACAAACTTGCTTAATTTGTATTTAAGTAAATTTTTTGCACTGTTATATTCATTAAATAAATATAATAAACAATATATTATTATCATTATTTTTTTATTGTTGTTGCTGTTTTTGTTATTTAAATAATCATGAAAAATATTGTAAAATTAGTCAGCACCATTTATATTTCTTCTTTATATTTTTTCATTATACTGTACTATAATTTTGATAATTTTAAAGCCTACTGTAGTATCTCTATTACTGATTAATACAATTTTAGAGTACAGTATTCATTGGATTTATGTTTATTTCATCTTTTGTTCCACAATAGTTATGCAGATCTTGGAATTGACCCAAACAAAAATGGTAGGTGTGAATATGATATTAATGATAATAAAACAATGAATGTGCATATACTAGTACACTATTAACATGTTGCTGTGCTTGCAAGTAACCTCGTAAATAACACTTTGTGCAAATTGACTGGCCGAGCAGTAGGCAGGGGCGTCGCTAAGTACTGCCTTAACATCTGCGCTGATTTGAGCTGGTACTCGTCTTTTTTTGTGATTATGTGTTAGTATTTTTTTTTTTATACCCTTATTTTCCAATTTCAATGACAACACAGCCTTTTAGAATAACACCCTCTGGGTGAGACAAGCTTTCCGTGTAAAAAAATAAAGTTTTAATAATATTAATAACAAAATAATAGGTTATTTTCCTCCTTTTAGTCTTTATACCTTTATTTACATAAAATGTTTTGTATTTTCAATTCAAAATGTGGACATCGATGTCCATAGGTTGTAGTATTTACTTTGACTGGCACTTGCTTCCTTTTGTCATGGTGGGGCAGTGTAGTTATGGTGGGTGGAGATGGGCGGGGCCATCCAGCCTTGGAGTTTATCACCCAGTCTAAAGTTAATTTCATGGCCCTCCACCCATCCTTTTTAACCCACTTTTCCATCCTTAAAATTCACTCTTATTAGAGTTTACCAATGTTATCACCCACCCACCATTAAAATGTCTATTACACACTCTTAGTTTTCTACAGCTCTGAGGTAAGAAGATTTTGCAAATTGGAGTAAAGGCAACGAGAGGAAGTGTATGGGGTGAAGAGATCATTAATATATGAAAAAAAGGCATTTATATTGGATTTTGTTCTCTATTTAAAGACCTGGTTACCAAAGAAGAGATGTCAAATGTTACACCAAGAGAGATGACAGAATATATGAATTATCTTGTGAAGACCTCACCAACTAAGAAATCACGATTTAGTGAACAGGCTTGGATCTTTCCAGATAACCACAAGGATAAGCTGCTAGACAAGTTTAAACGAAGGTAAATATGAAGCTGTAGCTTGCCTTCCAATCCCAGAGTCTGGGTTCAAATCTCGTAAAGTACCAGGATTTTATATCATGACAAAATATAACTTGACTCTCTATACCTCATTAAGAGAATTTATTCAATGTATATAATTGTCAAAGCAGAACAATAGAGAGAGCTTTTTAGAAAAAGTTATGGAAGTGTGATAAAATGTTTTAATTATTCTTATAATGTTAAATATTTTACCGAAATTATATTGTCTTGTATTTTTAAAGAAATTCAACAGGATTCTTATAAATGATAGCATTCCTGCTGTTGAATTTAATGCACTACAAGATACTGTAAAGCTAGGAATCTATCTATCCGGTTGCGATTCTGGCTCCAGTTGCATTTCCGTTTACAGTGCATTTTGATGATTCCATGCACATGCGTTTTTAAAGGCCTTTTTGCATTGATTCACCACCCCGCACGGCGTGCTGAAATCAAAATGGACGAATCGCTCCATGGAGCTATTAAAATAAGCGCATGCGGTTACAGAGGCGCATCACAACTGCACTAATGAAATCACTCTCATTTAAAACAGTGTATTGATTAAAACGCAGTGTACCGCAAATGGAGCCACAATCGCAACTGGACAAATGAATTCCTACCATTATAGGTATTGATGAACACATGACAATAGAGGAAGTTTGTCAAAATAAATTGTTAACTTCATACATGCCACCCCCTCCCCCCTCCTTTTTGGAAAGTGTAAAACAAAAAGTGTAAAAAAAAGAAAGAAAGAAAAAGAAATATATTAATTACCTAAAACGCCCCAAAGGTTATTTTCTGGTGTCTAGAAAACAAAAATTTCGCGGGGAATTCCCCTGGACCCAAGGGTAGTGTTGTCTTGGTCAGCCTCATTTTCGACACCCCCTTTCGGCTCCCCTTTTTGGACATCTCTGTATCCGTCCCTGTCGTAGAAAGGCTTAAAAAATGTTATCCTGATCATTTACTATTTTTATGAGTATACAATAAACTAAAACTTGAACTCCGATTTTAAAGGTTAAAGGCTATCCTTGGCATTCCTCCAATGTTGGTTGACAAACATAATGCCATCCAAGTTGTCCATTATGGACAACATGGTCACTACAATGCCCACCAGGACTCGGGATCCACCAACCTACCCTGCTGCCACCTACACAAGAACACTAAATGCATGATTTGTCGCTATCTTACATTCATGGTATATCTGAATGATGTTGAAGAAGGGGGTGAGACTGCTTTCCCAGTTGCCAATAACAAGACATTTAATCAACGTGTGAGTATTTATTATTTGTACAATGAAAATGAGTGAAGTAGCATTTTGTAAACAACAAAAGCTTCTTTAAAAATAATTTATATTTGAACCTTAGTATCGAGTAATGCTTTTTCACTTTGATAGATGTGTGTGCAACTACTTCATGACCTCTAATTCAGACCACAAAGTCCTCAATCTTTTAACAGAAAGAGACCAAACCCAGAGACCATCCCATATTTTCAGGTCGCAAAGGTGGTCTCGAATTGGAGGGCGAACTGTATTTGTATTTTTTTTAAATTTTTTTAAAAATGTTTTTATACATTTCTGTCAGTCACAGCATCTGTGGAGGTGGAATGGGTCAGGGAGTAAAGTTTCTTCATTGAGCAGGCCACCACTCCCACCAACCAGATCAAGACAGGAAAACTATTTTTATGTCAAGAAACAATACAAAATTGGGCATAGTATGTGCTGCCCACCTCAGAACACCTTAAATTATATGATTTTGAGGTGGGATATTAAAAAAATGTTTAGTAATGGAACAAAATTGATGGAAAGAAATATACAATGGGTTACATTAAATAATAAATGAGGCTTGAAATTCATTTTGTTTTCAGTTTTTAAGCAAGCTAACTTAAACTGTATCTAAGTACATGTCTCCCTCCAATGAAAGACCACTTCTGGAACCAGGGTTTCCATGGTCTTTAACACTTAAACCATATCTAAGTTCAGTTCTCCCTCCAATTAAATACCACTTCTGGGACCAGGGTTTCTATGGTCTTCAGCACTTAAACGGTATCTAAGTACAGGTCTCCCTAAAATGAAAAACCACTTCTGGGATCAGGATTTCTATGGTCTTTGGCACTTAAACCGTATCTAAGTACAGTTCTCCCTCTAATTAAAGACTACTTCTGGGACCAGGGTTTCCATGGTCTTTAGCACTTAAACCATATCTAAGTACCCTCCAATTAAAGACCACTTCTGGGACCAGGGTTTTCCATGGTCTTTAGCACTTAAACCATATCTAAGTACCCTCCAATTAAAGACCACTTCTGGGACCAGGGTTTTTCATGGTCTTTAGCACTTAAACCATATCTAAGTTCTCCCTCCAATTAAAGACCACTTCTGGGACCAGGGTTTCCATGGTCTTTAGCACTTAAACCATATCTAAGTACAGGTCTCCCTACAATTAAAGACCACTTCTTTGACCATGGTTTCCATGGTCTTTATCAGCTTTGGTCTCTAATTAGAATAACAGAGATAAAAGACATTTCTAAATTTAGGACCAAAGAAAATTTAATTGGAGGTGGTGTTTAATTGGAAGGGTTTTAAATTAGAGGAGACCTGTATTTTGTTTTTAAGAAAATGCTTGTTTCTTTTAAAGTGACAGTAAATATCATATTTTTTTTAACAGGATTTTCGTCACAGTGGCAGCACCCATCTTAACTCCAAATGTAGTGAGGCCAACCTGAGGCTTAAACCAGAGAGAGGGAAAGCTGTGCTATGGTACAATCACTTAATTAATGAAGAGACAGGATGGCTGGGAGAATTGGATGATTTCACATGGCACGGAGGCTGTCCAGTTACCAAGGGAACAAAATGGATTATGAATCGCTGGATTAATGCTAGTCCTGACAAGGAGGTTGACCTTCAATTGTAGGGGGTGTAACACACATGCAGGAACAACCACCAACTATATAGCTTACGTCTTTAAAGAAACAACCCCCCCCCCCCAAAAAAAAAAAGGGAAAAAAATGAAAAATAAATAAACAACAAAAAACAAAAACAAGAATGGTAAAAGCATACACACCAGGTCTCACTCATTCTGCATAAGACTCACACATTTAGGGTCTGTCTCTCACTCCCACACTTAAGGACCAAAATCTGACGCATAAATGTTATGCCATGTACTATTTTTGACCTTTGTAGCCCTTACTAAAAATTCTAAAGTACTTAAATATCATGGTAACACCATGTATATTTACACTGCACCAAGACTTCTTCCGTTAAAGTGCAAACTTCATTGAATTGAAGACTGGAGCGCTTGGTGGAAATTGATGCAAGCAGGCAGAAATTTAATTTAGTATTCCCCTCTTGAAAATAGTAAGAGACTGTGCCTGTACAACAGATTCATGAAGGATGTTCAATTCTCGTACAGTATGCGGGAAGAATGATAATTTGTGATAGTCTCTGTAGACATGTCATTTTTTAAAGCGCTGTCGGATAAGATCAAAGAAAGCGAACAGTGTGAAAAAAAATAGTATGGAGACAACCTGAAATGATGTATTCTCAAAGGGAAACATGCAGATCCTGAATGCATTTTTGAGCATTTAGGAAATGAAATTTCAGGGGGTGGGGGTCAAACACCTTAAAGGGGGAAGGGTTGAATTTTCAAAGGTCTCCTGCCTGCAAATTTTTTAACTTGGGAGTGTCTGTGAAAGAAATCTTACCTTTTACGTTTTTCAAAATAATAAGATACAAATTTGCTACAGTCGTACGTATATAAATACAAATAAACATAAAGTATTCATTCAGAATATTTGCAATAAACAAGATAAATAATAATATTGATACATTCCATATAAATAGGTCAGATTTATAAAATAGCTACTTATCATTATTTTACAGTAATGATGGATGATTTTCATTTAATATAATGATGACAATGTAATGTTTACCATAGTGGGGATGATTATAATGGTGTTTATGACAGTGGTGATTCTCAACTTTTAAATTAAATAAGCTAATTCGCAGTTTGAACTGCACATGCCCAAGTTCAATCAACATAAACTTATGTTGTGTTTATGTTTATTGACCTTGATACAGGCATACGCTTATAAGCGACTTCGATATCTCAAGAGGGCGCTACATGTCAAAGGTCAATTGAGACAAAATTTGTGACTGATACTTGCTTTTTGTTGGGGAAAGGCCATGCAGGAAGTGGCAGTTAATACAAAATTGCAATTAATAATGGAAAATGAATACTACACTTACAAATCAGGTATAGGCCTAGCAGGAGGTGCTATACATCGCCTCCAGAGAAGCATGCAGCAGCCTGTTGTCTTATCTCGTGGGGTGAAAAGTTGTCCCGATTGACCTTTATGACATGTGGCGCCCTCTAGAAATATCAAAGTTGCTTATAGAAATTAACAGCTGCTTTGTTTTCCATAAAATTTCTACACTGTCTCTACAATGCTTACACTGTAATCATTACACTGCTTTTTTGTTCCCGAAAGCAGGGTCCACACTGTGTCACAATCGGATGATCATCAGCCAACGAATTCATCTCTGATCATTGTGAGCGCTTGACGACAGAACGCCATCTGTATTGTCAGATGCAGTCTGGGTGGATCATCATTAAAAACGATCCATTACAAGCACCCCGTCGAGTTGTGTTCTGCATATGAAAACAACCATCGACTTGGATGTGCCTCTGCCTTCAGTGAGAATAATTGAAATATCTTGGGTTTTAATCCTGATGAGAACTATATATTTCTTACTATATTTTAACACTTTAACTTTGTTATTATTTTTGTGAACTTAAAATTTATTAACTTCAATCTTCAATATGGTCTCTTGTAATCAAATGGTGCAATTTAAAATTAGTTAATGTGCAGTAAATGTTACTTGAAAATATAAAGATATTGAGCTTGTAACAAGAGTATGGCATGTATTTTAAAAACGACAGAAATGCATTCTTCTCTCAGCATCCTAAGCCTCCCAGAAATTGGAACGTCCTCCGGCACTGCCGCAAAACCAAGAAAAAATAACCCGTCTCCTGCAAATTCATAACATTCGTATGTTTTTACTACTTTTAATGAATTGTCTCACGATGGTTATTGCCGATGGGTATCACCATGCCCAGCAAAATAAAATAAATTATTTAAAGAAAGCTCATTTAACGGGATTTCCTGGAAGTGGATTTCTTCCAACTTAGGATACCTATTATTCTCTGAATCTTTGTGAACATTGATATCAAGTGATACAGTTTTCAAATCAAATTGTATGTCGATTACAGTATTATGAACGTTATTCACTTTGTAACTTTTACACCGGTAAGAAATATTTTTAATCAAGTTTGGATTTTCTATGCAGTACCGTAGTTTTAAGCTCTCTCCACCCTATCAAATTTTGTGTGACAAAATAAAGTGTGATATGCCCATATTTGGGTGTAATTCAGTATGACATCACAATGCCCATATATGGGCACATGACACAAATTTGTCAAATAACTTGATAATGTGAACAGAGCATTATTTGTATTTTATAAACAATATGAGATATGTTTAATCTGAATAGTGCCTTTTTACATTGAATGTTTTTTTTAATGATTGGTAAGTAAATAATCATATTTATTGTATTTGTTAACAGTAAACTAGATTATATAATACTGTACATCGAAATTTAGCATGGTACTATAGCTTTAATTCAACAGTGGTCGATGTTGTATGTTCATTGTGCCTTATGCTATCCGTTATGGATGTTATTCATTTTGAGATATTAACTGCCTTCTAGAAGTCAGGCAATTTCCCACAAAACCACACACGTTATCAGCTTTCAGTACAGCGGTTTGGTGCAACGTGAAAGGCCATGGTTTCTCAACCACGAGGTCGGGGTTTCAATCCATGTGAATTTTGCTTGTGTCTTTGAGCAGGGCACTTTAAGTACGTTGCTTTTCTCCACCCCGGATTATAAAAAAGTACGTACCTGTGCTGGTTACAGCAGCAATACTTAAGTACGTGGATCCAATGACAAGGAAGAGAAGCGATTCGTATCTTCAAAGAAGGCACTGTAATATAAATAACCAAAATATGAAATATAAGAATTACGTCATAGACCAAAAACAATTCAGTCTATAATGATTAAAGCCTGGTCTCCGTAAAATCGCTAATACAATGTTTTCAGTGCAATCGTTGTACTGTGTAACAGCCCCCGATTCAATCGGGAAAGCTTCCCGATTCGACTGAACAATCAGGTCACCAAAAAATGTCGGTGATACCGTGTAGTGATTGTATGTTCAGCTTTACAGACGTTTTTGAAATATGTTAAGGTTATATGCAAAGAATATAAAAATGGTATTCATTTTTGTTATGTTTAGTGGTAAAAAATATTCGAAAATGTTCTGCGGTTATATGAAAATATAAGAATTTTTTTTTAAATGTTTAGTTGGAAGGAATAATTTTCGTTCTAATTTTAAGTGTAATGCTAACATCTTATGATGAATTATTTCTCAAATTTTGTGATATATGAAGATATATATATATATATATATATATATATATATATATATATATATACATATATTTTTTTTCAAAATTAGTAATATGAAAGTGTGCTAACATCTTATGATGAATTATTTTTAAAATTTTTGAATATATGAAGACTCTTATATATATATATATGTTTGTATGTATGTATTTATAGGTTTGAAAATTAGTAATATGAATGGTTGTTTAGTACGTGAATGGTTGTTTAGTTCTTAATCTGAATTTTTGAAAATTATTTCCAATATCAGACAATTGGTAGAGAATTATAAACACTTCGCTGTTATATAGCTATGTTTTGACATTTTGTATTATTGAATCTCGGGCTTATTGTACATAACAATATCATACAAAATAGGCCTATTTAATAATTGTAAGCATCTGTGATTCTCGTTCAACATCACATCATTGCGTGCGTGAAGCTGGCTTTCATTATACGACAAAAATGTATTGCAATTTTCATCAAACTGTACAGTTAAAGAATCATGTTGAAGACACAGATAATCGAAAACAACCATACAGAACATTAAAAATAGATTAAACAAGTAAAGTACATGCCAAAATAGAAAGACAAACTTTTATTAGTTTATCACGCAGTACTGCATACGTGTGTTTTTGTGAGGATATGGTAGTACCAGTTAAGACGTTGAAAGTGTTTTCAATTAACAAACCAAACGTAAAATATTTGAATGTAAAAAAAAATGTATAAACATAAGATTGAAAGCTCTTTCAGGGATAGCGATACAAAAAGTGTAGGCCCGGTATAGCAAGGGCTACATCACATCCAAAGGTACAGTATTTCCGTTGACAAGGAAGTTGAATGCACATGATTTAAATCTGTTTAGATAAGTTTGACGTTAATACACAAATGGGACAAATAATAAACGGGAACACAACCTGCCTCGATGATCTACAGATTTACTACAGATTTACAAGAGTTAAGTATTTATTTAAAGAACTCAAATCACGAAAAGCTAAAGGGTCTGATATAGCATCAGTTGCAAATAGGCCTACTTAAGGATGTGCAGACCAGTTATCCCCTGCTCCCCCATAAGGGACCCATATTGTGCCCATATGCAGATCTGTATGTTTACCATATTGGCTATCCTTGAGGAAATCTGGATTGCACCCAATCAATTGCACATGGGTGGTATATGGGACCCATATAGCTTCTGGCCCATGTGGGGGCCCCTCGGATTCTCCACCAAAGCCCCATATCGGACCCACATGTGCCCATTGCAACTGCACATGGGTGATATGTGTCCCATGTGAGGCCCATATTTTCTGGCTCATGATGAATGGCATGCTGGTTTGCCCATATGGAGGCCGTGGTTTAGCTGACATGGCCCAGATAGAAGATGGAGGCCACACATCACCGACTTGGCTTCTAACTGGTTTGAATATGCCTATTGGGTGTGTTGATGACCATGAGCTACATTTCAACTTACTCCTCTACTGAAAATAATACTTTTCAATTGCAAGTATAGTATAAAATAATTTCACTGCAATAAGTAAACAAAATAGAAAGCAATATTGTCAATTGCAAATAAAAAAGTGGTAAATGAAATCCAAATTTCTCAGTATAACAGGCCCTACAATTCAATTTCTCCAGCTCCTTGGAAAGTAAGAATATTTTATATATCGCTTTGATCGCATTGGGAACATCACATATTTAACGTTTTTGCAGATTATGAATACTGTATCCTCAAATTGATAGGGTCCATGCAAGATATCAATAAGAATCATCAATAGTTTCACCATGAATCATAGTGACAGACATTCCGAATGCCTTTCTCCCTCATACTTTTCACAAAAGTTATTAAGAATCTATTCAATCGCCTCCTTTATTTCACAACTATAGTTGCATCCACGCATTTCAGATTTCTGCGCCTGGCCCTGGAAAAATAAAAGACCAAAAATAATAGCTTTTAAGATTTAATCACTTAGATTTATCTAACAAAGAGTCATGCAACACATATAAAGTTTTGAAAATTAGTGATTTTATTGACTTGGGTTTTTGTGACATATGTCTCCAACCCCTTTGGGATTAGGCACAATCATCATAGCACACTCGTCACAGCACAATTATGACAAATTATTACATTTTATTATGCATTAGAGGGGTGAAGTGAATGTGAATAGGATTGGACTCCTTCGGACCCCTCTGTTCTGACCCCTTGGCAAATTTCTGGCCTCACCGCTGTAAACAAATGGCAGATTTTTTTTTTGAAAACCAGACTTCTCCGAGGGCTGGGTGCTACAGCCACCGGCCGAGTTGGTTATGCAGACATGAACTGACACTGTATTATTAATTACAGCTAATTTCACAAACTTTATGATTAATATTTTAATAAGAAAAATAGGCCTAACTACACCTATTCCCATGACAGTGCCAATTTTAATTTAGTACATACATTAATAAGTATAACACATTTAGTACACTTCTTTTTTATAAGAACCAGTTTTGTCGAGTTTCAGTGTATTTACGTTTGGCCGATTTGAGTCTCAATGTTCTTATTTTACACACTTTTTAAAGACAGAAAATTATTATTGTAAATACTAGGCCTATATAATAATAATAATAATAATAATAGGCCCTAATAATAATAGTAGGCCCTAATAATAATAATAATAATAATAATAATAATAATAATAATAATAATAATAATAATAATAATAATAATAATAATACTAATAATAATAATAATAATAATATGAGTAGTGGTTGACTCCATACGTTTTAATATAATTATTTGTCAATCTAATACTGCTAAACCAGCTAAAATTGTCTTCAACTTTACCGAACACATCCTCATTGGGGCCCTCCCATGATGAAAACTACACTGTGACCATCTTTGCTGTGACCTGCTGTGACCACGAGCGCGAGATGGAACAGTGGGCGCACTAAGATGGGGAAAAGTCAATCAGTATATTTCTCGATCCTTTTCATACTTATTCAATTTAATACAATTCAAATTCTATAATGGGTTTAATACAAGATTAAGTAATGATTGAAAACGGAAACTATAATAAATCTGCTCCAAAATATATTTGTCACATCTAAATCCTTGGTCACATTATTTAAAAGTTGTTTTAGCTATTATTTGTCACACGACAGTCTTAGTGCTACCCTAACGCATTTGCAATGATTGTTCCTATTCTAGTCCTAAACGCTCCCAAAATCATTCGGTCCGATCATAGTCATATATTATGTAGGCCTACATATATATCCCACCTTTCTCGTAAGGACCCACCACCTCGAGAACTGTAAATTTTTGTACAGTACACGAATACAGTGATGTAATCATCTGACACTACAATAAATGTGCTCCAGAATTTATTTGTCACATTTTTATTTCAAAGTTGTTAGCTATTGACTATCTATATTAAGGCCTAATCCTTATTTTGTACACGAAACACTAATCCAAGCACCAAATTCCTTGGTGTGAGGTTGTCGCAGAAACTTGTGTTGAATCGTTTCACTGTACAGTACCGTACGAGTCATGCATTTTGTTGATGACGAAATAATTATTCTGTATTACGTCTATTTTAACCTTACAGGTATGTTATGTCTTTTGTAGTCTAAGATCCAATGATCAACATCTTTTAGCCAGAATTGTTAAGCAAGCATCCAGAATTATTTGTGTGTTAAGCAAGCTCATCCGGATATTTTATGAAAATCAACTCTGTTTAAGCCTACCTATCTGATAATTTAATTTTATAATATATTCTTGAAAAGCATTAGAATTGATCGCATATTACAAAGTAAAATTATAACTAACAGCTGCGGGAAGTCATTCGTTCCTACAGCGATTAGATTTGTTAATGTTTCAGTGTAATGATCGATTTTATTCTGTATATTTATTTGTATATGTTTGTTGTTTGCATGTTTTACTGTCAAGGCCCATAAAAATCGTTTTTTGTACTTCCTGCCTTCAAATTGGATTTGATTTTCAAAATTTAGTAAAAAAAAAAAGGAATGGCCACACAGTTCCTTTGTATTATAGGCCTATAGATGCTTAACATTGCAATCATTGTCTGTGTAAAGTTGTTATAATTATATATATAAAAAACAATATTAAGTAATATATAAACAAAACTCACCCAATCTGGTCGTCAAAATATAAAGATTTTTTTTTTAAACATTAAACTGGATGACAATGTCATGCAGGCGCCCCATGACAGAGACCGGAAGTTTTTTCAACAAGTCCAGTAGTAAAACGTCAATGACACAAATGTTCAACAAACTTTAAGAATAATAAAGACGACAAAAACATCTGTTGGACTTTAAAAATAAAATAAAATAAAATCTATAGACAGTAAATTTTAAGACAATAAAAATAGGGGGAAACAGTCAATACTGCGAAGCAAACCATTTGTAAAATTTCGTCTTAAAACGTTGAATTTCTTTATCGATGTATAAGGAAGGAATATCCGATGTCCTGATTGATTACTGTAGAGGCCTATAACAAAACTGTATTTTAAGACACAATTTACGCAGCCAAAGAGCAATTTGAATATTATCGGCATATTTATAATATATTTGGTAAGTCTGAGATCAATAAATTATTTATTTATTAGAAACTACACAATTAACTACTTTACAGTTTTCTTTCCTATTGAGTGCAATTTGTACACTGTAGTCGTTTTATTTTATAAACTAGACACAAAAATAACAGTGACAAAATATTTAGTTTTTATTATAATATATATATATTAT
>NW_022739518.1:69662-93893 GCF_011630105.1 Anneissia japonica
ATGTATAGCAGTGTGTTCAATGAAACGGAGCACTCAACCTTTGACCGGAGGATAAACATTGCATCAAAATTCGGGACGTTGTAACAGTTGACGTGCGTAAGAAAGTCGTGGTGGCTGGTGGTTAGTTGGCAAAGTATTAAATTGTGTTTAGGTAACGTTGATAACACTAACACAATTTCTAGGTTATTTAATGAAGCAAAGCTTAAGGTATGTTCCTGTTTACTAGCGTGCATGTTGGAGGGTCTGAGCAAACAGTTGAGGTAGGTTTGTGTTAGGCTGCGGCTCCGCCTGTTGTTGAGTGCCACAGCAGGAGCAGCAAATGGGGATCAGGTGACATTAATTTTGTACACGGTCAAGTATTCTGGCCTGTAAGCCTAGGCCTACATTTACATTCTATTCTTAGGCCTAGCTTGTTAAGTTAGGGCTGTCATCATAGCTTATTACATACCTATCTCTTCCCAAACATGATAAAATGTCTTGCTATTTAATTATGGCGAAATTAATTATTTTTGGGCTTGGTCCCAGCCTAGCCCTAGCCTGTAGAAGGCTATGCAGCGGGTAACACAAAGCCAAAATTATAAAAAATATATACTTAGGCCTAGGCCTTGTTAGGCCTATATAAAAAAGGCTAAAATGATTAAGGGCTAGGCCAGGTCTAAAATGACCTTGGCAGAAATGGCCTAGAAACGATCAGACCCTCTGAAGTCATTCTGTTCATTTAATAAATAATACAACAATACGTAAGCTAAGCTTAGTTCTTGTCAGTTGAGTTGAGTTGAAAGGGCAACTGCTTAGCTTTAGATTCATGTTCAATTTTTTTTTATCTTTGATTTTTATGCATATGGAATATACTGAAATATAGCCGGTAAATTAGTACAAAATATGTAAAATTGTGTGTGTCTTCTGTTCACTTATGAAATTGCTGTTGTTAAAAAAAACCTTCTTTTTATGTCTTAAAAATACAGGAACATAATGAACATTTGAAAGGTGCTAATTTTGATGATCAACAGCTCAGAATTTAAGTACATTTGTAATGCCTTCTGCTTACACAACACATGTACCTCCTTCCAGCACACCAGCAATTTCAACGACCACTGGAATCATGGAGGATTTGATGATGTTGAAGCTTGTATCTATGGGTCTTGTGTTTCTTTCTACATTCCTAGGTGCCTTATCTCCATTGATCCTTTTCCGATCCAAAAGCAAATTCAAATCTGGGCCTGTTGAACGGAATTTTAAAGGGCGGATCTTAAGCTTTTGCAATTGCTTGGCAGGTGGTGTATTCCTTGCAACATGTTTCCTTGGATTGTTTCCTGCGGCACAGACACAAGTGCAACAAATCGTTAAAGAAAGACACATTGACACTGATTATCCTGTTTGTGAATTGCTGGTCATTGTTGGTTTCTTTTTGATTCTCATTTTTGAAAAATGCGTCATCACGTGCACAATGAAGGAAAAAACAACCCTAGATGAAATAGAGATGACTAGAAGAGACACACGATTGAATGAAATTAGTGAACATTCAAGCGAAGAAGAAATATTTAGTAGTCATGAATCGGACAGATTACCAATGCTTAAAAATGGTAGCATACCAAAGCGCCATCATAATCATCATCAGAACCATAGTGGGCATAGTCATCTTGGTGATGGAAGACAAATAAATAGTCTGCGATCTTTAGTTCTACTTCTTGCACTGTCAATACACTCTGTATTCGAAGGTATGGCTTTGGGATTACAGACTGAATCTCGCACGATTTGGTATCTTTTAATCGCTATGATAGTGCACGAATCGTTAGCAGCATTTGCTTTAGGAGCCAGCTTATTGAAATCACATGCTACCAAGAGAGTCTTTGTATTATATGGACTGATATTCTCAACAATGATTCCAATTGGAATTGTGCTTGGATTAGGCGTGAGTTCAGCACAGGGTGTCACGGCCCATGCATGTTCAGCCGTCCTGCAAGCCTTCGCTGCTGGTATTTTCATTTATGTAACTTTTTTTGAAATATTAAATCACGAATATGAAAATGAAAGTGACGGGCTTTGGAAGGTATTTTTCACTGCTATTGGATTTGGGTTCCTTGCAGTTTTTGAAGCAGTGGGGTGAAATGTATGATTTCAACCATAGAGAAAGAAAATAACAAAATCCCTAAATATATTTTAAACATAAATTTATAATTTTAGGTTTGCATAAAGTAAAAATTCTCCAATTACTATGGTAAACTTTCATGCTTGTTTTGTTTTACAATATAAATAATGATCTAATCAGTTTCAAACTGTATACTTTCCTATTGTGTTTGTGAAAAAAGACAAGCTGTAGGCCTACTATTGGGCTAGTCTCATCTTTAAGTGATGGGAGAATATATTGAATTTTGGGACTAGCATCAAATTTAGGTCTGACAAACTAGCTTTTGAACTTAGTTTGGTCTTCTTCTGGTTTACAGACTTATGTCACACCTGCAAAATTGTTGATGACATATAGTGTCATACAATAGAGAAAATATGGTCATACTGTAGGAGTCCTTTTTAATTGAGTGGAGTTGAATAGCTTGGTGGTTAAGATGCCTGGGTTCAATTCCTGTCAGTGTTGCATTATTATTTTATCACAACTAAAACAACTCCACTTCTCTAAACCTCATATTGAGATTTAGTTTGTAAAGCATCATGTATCAATGTTATTCTTGTCAAAGGAATTGTCACCTACAAGTAGGACAGCGATATATTCACTATTGACAGTCCTTGATGCATGTGTTAATGTGTGCCTAAAGTAAATAAAATAAAATCATTTGTTGTGGTAAAAGTGGATGTTTGTAATGATGTTTTTATTTATTATTTGATTCATCATGTACCTTGTATACATTGTTTGTTTTTTTTCTTTTTTGAACTCTTTTTTTTGAAGATCATTTTTATTTCATAAATTATTGATTTTGTATTTTAAAGATTTTGTAATACTTTGTTTTTCAACTGTTGGTACAGGGGCGGATCCAGTGTAATACTTTGAGAATACTTATTTTTAGCAGGGAACAGTGAAATTTCACTGTTTCTTTGTTTTAGAGGTTTAATTTGTTTTAATCCACCAGAAATTGCCACATTATACAGACACTGTATATTTATGATTCACAATACATCCATTTTTTATTTTTGGCCATGAATACCTCAATGCTAAGATGGATTCCATCTGTAATGGAGTTCTAAACACATTGTACTTGCATTACTGTATATCACAGCTGAAACCAAACACCTGCATTCCTATTGGGATCAGCTTAAAGGTAATAAGCAAGAAGGTATGAACATGATTCACTGTAAAATTATAGTGATGGTCCCTGGGAGTAAAAAGTGAACAAACTGTAATTCTCTTTCTCCAAGTCATGTTCAATAGGGCGTAGTTGGCCCTTAACTGGACATGTCATGCTCAGGGGCAGATCCAGAAATGTCCAAAAGGGAGGCCGAAAGTGGGGCCGATCGAGATAACACACCCTAGGGGTCCGGGGAATTCCCCCGTGCAATTTTTGTTTTCTAGATGCCCGAAAATAACTTCTGAGGTGTTTTGGACAATCAATTTTTTCTTTTTCTTTTTTTTAACTTTCCAAAAGAGTAGAGGGGGGGGGGCCACCCAAGGCCCCCTTAAATCCGTCCCTGACGCTAGGTGCTGTGAGAGACTGGTATCAAATTACATTAATTTCATATTCCCTTAGAACTGTTTACACAAATTCACTCACTTGCATTACAGGCCTACTATACGTGGGACACCAGAAATTGCCACATTATACAGACACTGTATATTTATGATTCGCAATACACCCATTTTTTATTTTTGGCCATGAATACCTCAATGCTAAGATGGATTCCATCTGTACTGGAGTTCCAAACACATTGTACTTGCATTACTGTATATCACAGCTAGGTGCTGTGAGAGACTGGTATCAAATTACATTAATTTCATATTCCCTTAGAACTGTTTACACAAATTCACTCACTTGCATTACAGGCCTACTATACGTGGGGCTTGCCCAAAACCAAACACCTGTTGTGTTCCACTTGGGATCAGTGTAAAGGTATTTGCCAGGAGGTTATCAAACAAAATCATGCACTACTATAATAAGTGGTGGTTCCTTGGAGTAAAAGTTGAACACATACTGTAGAACATTCTCTTTCTCCAATTCATGTTCAGTAGCCGGCGAGCCTTGTTGTATGATCACTGTTACCCTAGGTATTGTGGGACTATAAATTCATTGTACATTGTGTGATAACTTTTATTTAGCACTACAGTAATGAATTGTGCTCAGCTATTAAATGTGGCGAAAACAAGCCAAACCAGTCACTTCTCAAAAATCATGTTTTCGAGATACAGTAATGGTTAAAACATGTTGGAATGTCAACATTTTCGAAATCTATTTTATTGCAGTAAACTAAACATTATGTACCTACATCATGCTATGTTACTATTTTCCTCATTTTTCTATGTTAAAACAACATTCTTTAACAATGTTTTTTTCTCTCTGTGAAAAGTCTGAAATCATAAAATTTAAAGGCTTAATTATTTCTCAATTACTGTTATTTAAATGCTATGAAGACATAACAAAATTTCAGATTTAAATGATTCTTTAACACTGTTATAACTTTCATTTTAGTACTGTGTATTAATTATAATAACTACATACATGTAACAAAATCTATTTTTTGCGAGGTGACTGGTTTGGCTTGTCTTAGCCACAAATGGTATGAATTGTATTACAGTACTTTCATATTCCCATCTGTTGGAAAATTATTCATGACAAGTGATAACAATATGTTATTATCTGCTAAATATTATTTCTAATTGCTTTGGTTATCATTGTCTTAATTTTTTTTTGTATTTAACTGAGTTAAAAATATTTATAGCATGGTTATACCCACAGTAAGATTGTATTAGGTTTACAATTTATAATATGAAGTGAAATTGGTTAGTATCAAAATGCTGTTTTCCAGTTTGCCAACAAAAATAATGCAATCACTCATTTAATATTTTTTATACATTTGTGCTATTTATTTACATTTGCTTTTGAATATGCTGTATTTTATGTCATAAAATTTCGGTTTGGTGTGAATTGTATTTTAATTATATATTTTAATAGAATTGGTATAAATTGCCAAGAAATTCAATTTATTTTCAGATAGTTTAGTGATAAGGTGCTCTTTTGAAATAAGTGTTTATTTCATTTTAATATATTTCAAACATTGATTAATTTAAATTTGTGAATGAGTCAGCAAAAAGCAAATGTTTGCTTTTTTAAATGAACATAAAAATTGTATTATTATATTATTGAGAAAATGTAAATTTATCTGAATATGAACAGCTTGCACTAGTGACATTCTAAACAGACGATGAAAAATGACATCATATCATGACCATATATGGTCATACTACCATTTTTTGTCAAAAGTCTATGCAAAGACAGGCATTTTGTTAATTATTATAGCAGTAAACATGATTTAATTGGTGAGGGAATCGTAAGTAATTCATGTTTTAATTAAAAAGTTTAAAATAAAATTTATATGGCAGTATATATGTAATCATTAAAACTAAAAATTCTATTGATAATTGAATTTCGTTTTAGTAGCTACTGTACTGGCACATCAAACAATATGGTTACAATCCAAGAAAAGGTTTGGATTTTAACAGGAAAATAATGATTAACTAAGTATGCACACTTAATCGTAACAATGACTTTGTCAGCTGTCGGATCATTTGCATATGACGTCTTTTGTATGATTATGTGACAAGTTCAGTATATCTGTGGGCTACTCAAACAAGACCATATATTTTCAAAAAGAACCAAATATAAACAAATATAGAATAATGTGTATCAAGATAAAAAAGCTGGTTTTGCTATTATTTCATTTTGAAATTCAATAAAACCGTGTGATTTAATTTGTTCATTTCTGTACATTGTTCATAAATATCTTTTAGACATTATTCGCTTATGCAAATTCGAGGAACTCTAACACTTATTGTCATTAAAATATCACATCTTGCAACAGCTGTGATGATTGTCCCAATCTTACCAGCCATTAACTAGACAACCCTTATTCATAGTAAACAAATGAGATATCATTAAAACAGGTGGAGCTATTTGTCCTTGAAGCATGCTCAGTAGCCCGATGATTAATGTGTTTGACAAACCGCAGCGTGTCTTTGTCACGATAAACCAAGCTCAGGCAGTTTTCCTTTGGGGCGACACTCAACAACTGCAGAAAAGAGGGAAATTATGTTAAATAATATTAAATAAAAAAAACCAAAACAAAACAAAAAAACATTCTTTGTTACAAGCGCTATAAGATTTTCTTTCTGATTGCCTTGACAAAATGAGTCATGTGTACGGTAGAAATAGGGTTTCAGGGTGTGATCCAAAACCCACCTCCAGTGGCGGGACGGAAAATTAGACATTTATTTAAATCTAGTTCTCTAACTGTCTAGTTTATGAAACTTGTCTCTTATGATCCTTAGCAAGGTACTGACTGATACCTACTTCAATTTGATGTAAAACAGAAAACACAGTACTTGATCAAATCACCATAGCAACGAAAAACATTTTGGTGGTGGACGGAATGAACAAATTGGATAAAAATAAGACAACAGGTTATCTTCACAATTTATTCAGACTTTAAACTGGTACTGTAAATTTTAATACATACTTTTGAGTAGCATCTAATGCTTTATCACCATAGGCAATATCAATAAAATTTAAATGTTTCGCTCATCAGAATAAAATAATATTAAATAAAATGGTCAGAATAGCGGGACGGAAATTTTTAAAATTACCCCAAATTTGATGCTTTCCCTAGAACAATTAAAGTTTATCTGTAAAATTTTAAAGAATATTAACATTGCTGATGCCTACATTCATGCCATAGGTGTATGGAACATTTTAAGAAGGTAAAGACATGAAAGGTTTCAGAGAAACACTGATAGGGTATAGAGCATTATGTACTGTAAGCTTGTTTGTATTTCAAGAGATCATTCATACCCCCTGCACATTTTGGCAGAAATGGCAGAGTTAGAGTACTAAAGGGCTCTATAACATTATTTAAGGTACTGTATAATGTAGCTTCCTTTGTTCTTATGGTGGCGGGACGGAATTAGATAATTCTTTTGGTTTAAAAATGTTATGTTTCCAAAACAATTTTTTAAGCCGAAATCATAAATTACACCTTGAAAATCATGATATTGTTAAGAATTATGAAACTGGAATCAATGCAAACACTTTTAAAAACAAATTATACTTCATAAGGGTGGTGGGACGGAAAATATTAAAATGGGTTTAAAATTAATTTTAATTTGACAAAATTATTTTTAAAGCTGAATCATAAATTACACATATAAAATCATATAATACCAAAATGTGATGAAAAAAATTAATTGGTTTCAACTGGTGGCACAACAGAATTTGACCAATAAAAATGCTCCAATATTAATAATTCAGAAATGCATCTAAAACATTTTTTACCTCAATTTGTACAAATTTAAAATCTTAGAAATTATTCTGACTGAAAATATCAGCAAATATTGGGATTTCCATCACGCCACTTGTACTAATTACTTTCTTAAATTTGGTCACATTATATGCAAAAAATTTCCATATTATCACAAAAAAAAAATATCAGCTTTAAATGCCTAGATAATTGTTCTTTTAAGTGATATAAATACTTTCCTAAACTTAAAAGTGAAAATTTGGTTTTAGGGTTGACAAGTTTTGGATTACACCATTCAGTGTTTCTGAATACTTTAAAATATTCATTTCATGATGATCAAGTTAAGTATCAAGTAAACATTATTCCAAATCAATTCAAAACATCAGTAAGTAAAGTGGCAAAAATGAAGAACAAAGATGTTGAAAAGAAATGGAAAGGGGCATTCAAAACAAGCACAGCTTTAACATATGAATCCCCGCACAAAACAGGAGGGCTGACTTAACTAACTTAACTACAGGCAAAACTATACCCTGCCGGACACCATCCCGGCATTTGTACAAAAGTTTTCGGGGTTAGTAAATGTTCTGAGTTGGTTTACATTGATTATAAGTGTTTTTAATGATCTTACTTCAGTTGGGTTATGCTCAACCTAGGAACTTCAAAAACCAAAATAAAGCCTAAGCTCTGTTTACACTAAGTTTTTTTGTTGTATGCTCATATATAGTCATGTTGTGCTTATATATGGTCATATATTTGGGCATGTCACATGTTATTGTCAAATTAAATTTGATAGACTGGACAGGGCTTTATATTGCCATCTGTCTAAATACATCAATAACTCATTTTTCGTGTTTGTTAGCACAATACTCATTTTGTGATGTCACCTTAAAAATGTGCCAGAGTTGACTCTATTTACCTCTTCATCTTCACCTTTAGCAAGGTACGACGTAAATCCACCATATTCGTTTTTCCATTCTTCAAAACATAATTCAGAAAAATAAAATGATTATTATGTATCAAGTGCAGGAGAAAACAAATTGCTCAAATTAAAATCTACCAGTAGTAGAATTGACTTGAAATTTATTAGGTGCTCCAAAACGCAAAAAATTACAGAAACAGTTGCACAAATCAAAAGTAAAACAATTTAAACAGTAAAACAAAGTGAATAGAGAATCAGGATGGCCCATAAAGCTAGCAAGTGCTGGCTCATTTTTAGTTGGATCCCAGACAAAAATAAACAGCATTGACAAACACCAAACAAGTTTAAAAATTGAGCATAAAATTTAGAATGGTAAAAACATTCAAAAATTAAACAATTGAAAAGACAAAAATTTAAAATGTTAAAAATTTACAATCTCTGCAAGAAAAGCGAAAAAAAAAAAATGATAAAAATTATGGTACAGTAATATTATTAGTTAAATGATAAAGTTAATATTAAAAATAAATTTAAAAAAAAATGTGATGATGGATATTTACAGATATTTAGTAAACGAAATTAAGATTAATACGGTTAATGTAATATCACATGCAACATCTACCTTTACAGTTAAAATATACGATAGCATCCAATGCGAACTCTGACCCTTCAGTATCAGTGTCATGAAGTAATGTATAGTCACCATGTTGCCATCGCCTTACATCACCATGACAACTAGGAATCTGATCTGTTAATTGAAAATCATATAAAATAAAAGTTACAGGATATAAAAAACCTTGATAAAAAACTAAGGAAAATTAATGGATATATTGCATTATTTTCACTGTACCTGTAGATAAACTTTTTGATGATTCACTGGTTTCGCCAGCATCATCCGAATTAGGCAGTTGTTTTTTCTTTGAACTTTCATCTTGTTCTGTGCTTTCACCTTGATCATTTACCTTTTGATCATTCCACTCCTCTTTATCACTTCTCTTTCCACTATTCCCTTCCTCTTCATCATCACTTCTTTCTTGATCAGGTGCAAGTGGATGTAACTTCAAGGCAGTGAAGTTAGAAAGTAGCAGAAACATCATTTCAGACCTCATCACACACAGACATTGTTGAACTATAGAGGGCAGGCTTTCTTTGTCTGCAACTTCATATTGTCTGAAGAAACATTAATTCATAAAAAACTTTATAATCTTCCTAAAAAACATATTATATTGATGTCCAGTACTGCTTACAAATAATTGGGTCCACACAAGGTGCTGACTTCAGAGCCTCACTGCTGTTCTTGTTCTTGTTACCAGAACTTTAAAAGCATCCAGCATCGCCAGTTTTGATTGGACGTGCAAGAAATTTTATACACATAAACTAGAGGTGATTTCCAACGAACCTTTTTTTTAAGTTGGCACCAGTGTTTTCCCTACACCTACAAAACAAAACAGGGGTTTCAGCAAGACTGTACATTACTGCCATTACCACCCGCCCTCAAAATTAACGCCGATAATTTGTTGTTTATTAACTGTTTGTTGGGTTTGAATTTGATTTCTATGTTCCAGACCGAATAAAACGTCCGGAATTCGGAATATGGAGATCCGGTTTTCGGAAAGTATTTTATTACAGAAAGAATAGGAATGGTTTTGGGACTTGGAAAAAACTTTTAGTTTTAGCATGAAATTGGTTTTCCATGGTCAATCGGAATTCGGAGATTCCACTGTATTTTTTTGTACTTAGTTCATCATCATAACATAAACATTGTTCAACATTTTATCAATAATTATTTGTGAATTTGAATAGCAGCTAGGCTTTCCAGCTTGATTGGGTGACTTGAAAAGACATCTATCACTGCTATAACAGGTCAGCATGGGTTAATTTCGGGGCCGTAGCTGAAACTAAAAACTGCCGACATTATAACCAGCATCAATTTTATAGCGCCTGCGATTTTCACTTTGTTTTTGCCGACATACTTTTTTCCTAATTTTGAGGGCTGTTACCACTAATAGCGCACGTCGCATGGATGGAGCAGTCTGTTAAGGATGTGTTCTAAAGAACTTAATTTAGGTTCTGAGTTCGAATTGCGTCTTGGTATTCAATTCTTTTTTTTTCCAATTTAAAAAATTTTAAGATATTTTAATTTGTACAAATTAACATTCTAAATAACAATTTGTTTTGTACAAATAAACATTCTAATTATTAAAAAAATTTCTATCTTATTAGCTCTTCCAAAAAACCCAATTATAATAACTTGTGCCTCTACTGTATTTCAGCGGTGGATGAATGCACAGACCGGTGAGCGGTCGCTCTTGTCTTATGAAAAATTTAATTACATTAATTTTATATTCTAATTAAAAACAATATGTGTGAAATTAGCTGAAATTGTGAAAGTGAAGTGAAATTGGAAATAGTAAAGGAAGTTTATTTTTTTTTTTATAGAAAATGTAAAAAAAAAAAGAAAAAGAGGTATTGTATCACTTTTATACTTGCTGTTGTTTAACTAGTGTGCCTACCTTTTATTTGCAGGTCCAAGTCTTTTCCATTTTATTTGATGATTAGACAAGGCTTCACACAGAGAATTGTATTTATCCTCCTATAAATAAATTCAGTTAAAAAAAAACTTTATACAATCAAAAACAAATGACCAAATTTAAAATAAAATTGAAAATGTACAGGTTGTCTCCCTCCAATTAAAGACCACCTCCAATTAAAGACCACTTTTTTGTGGTCCAAAAATAACAAATGTCTTTTTTCTCTATTCTTCTAATTAGATACCAAAGACCATGAAGGCCCCAGTCCCAAAAGTGGTCTTCAACTGGAGGGAGACCTGTTTTTACAGTTTTAATAAAAGTCAAAATATACTGACTGCAAAAAATCCCTGGAGTTGAATCTCCGAATCCTCTTGGAAACGGTCCATGATTTCTGTCTGATTTTCCAAGTCTAAATACAAAGGACTGATCCAATCATAGAATATTTCTTCCTAAAGGGTCAAAACAATATTTTAATGTAATATAATTTGATAAATATTATTTTCTTATTTAGACAATATCATTTTATCATTTTTATCAAAATAATCTGTATGTAAAATTATGTTAAATCTAATACAGTATATTAAAAATATTGAATCAGTTCCATCATGGCAGAAATCTAACCAATGAATTATAGATTAAGAACTAGTAGTGCTAAGATTAATTACTATTGTCAGAACAATAACAACATCAGGATTGCTGGTAGCAACAAACGACTTTGAACCTGTAACATGAAAAAATATTAATAATTACTATTACAAGTCAATTATGACCTTCATGATGTCATCATTTTAGCCGACAACAAAAACAACAGTTCTTTTCAGAATTATCCATGTGGTTACCACAAGCATTTATTATTGTTATACCTCGCAATGAAAATCTTCAAACAATATTTGCTTACTATTTATTTTCTTTCATAAATAGATGACTTACCTCTATCTCCTGATAAGGTGTACGGATCTTTCTTGGTTCTATATAAGGTGGCGGTCTGGATATTGTCTCACCATGGAACCAGCCACTGATGGACAGACGACACTTACTTTTTGATAAGACTTCTGCAACCTTTATGAACAAAATTAGTGTATGTAGTGTGAAAAGTAACAAGCAATTGCTTGTTTTGAATTATCCATTTTTCTACAATGTTTACACTGTGAATTTGTAGAAATATAACTTGATTTTAAAGTATTTAAAGAAATCTGGCAACATGGGCAAGACACAAATTAACAAGGAAAGCAAACAAATATATATCCTCTCCCAAATATAATAAGTATTAGAGAAACTCTGAAGAATTTTTAAATAAATCCAAAAGCAAACCGATGTCGTTGATGATGACAATGACAGTGTGTGCGCATACCTGATGGAAGGAAACTGGATTTACTTCAAAGAAGACAAAATTGTTGAACCTTGGCAGCAGTGACCTCATAATATCTTTTGGTTGTCCATCCTCTATATAAAAAATACATAAAATTACCCATGAATATTGAAGATTTCAATGTTTTGCCCCACCTGACGTGTTGCCATACTCAATACTCATTATGTTCCAAAATCGGAATAAGGAAGTTCTTAAAACATTAATACCAATACTTAAGTAATTTCTTTACTCTCCACTTGGCATGTGTGTACACATTTATTATATGTTCTTTAGCAAAACAAAAAGCTACAGTACATTTACTATTACAGAAATAAAGGTATCTTGATTATTTTTAATAAAGATGCTGCCTCACCATCAACATCAAATAAATCCAATGACCCTCCATCTTCCTCCTTCCATGGTGGTACCAAGTAAAATATGAATGCTATTCTTCTCCCTTCAAGTTCATCATCATGACAAAGCAGAGTGTCTGTGAATGACATGTATATGATGAATAAAAAAATGTACCAAAAAAAAAAATCAATTTTCTGAAATTAAGAATATGATATATATGAAAATACAGTCGTAGAGGCGGTCGTGGTAGAAATTCTGCTATATGACACTTGTGTACAGTATTGGCATATGATTACCAGATCCTTCTAATCAAATTAAAATCTCATATTCAGTTAATAGGTCATTCACACGTGTTCTTACACCTCGTGTAAAACAACGATGGAGAGTGATGGATATAAAATGATATGGTGGTATGCAGTGGTGGACCGTAGGTTAAATTGCAGGGTATACTAGGTATTAGCATATCTAGGATTTGCCCCTGAAAAAAAAAATACCTATCCATTAGTCGCGTTTCCCCTCCCCCCGCCAACAATCAAGAAGTTAAAGGTCAAATCACCTCAAATCACCTTATTTTGCGAGTTAACCCCCTCACCTAATCATTGATCCCCCACCATCCCACCTGCATCAGCTCCCTCCCATTTCAAAACTCCTACGCAACTGATGCTAGGGCCTGCTAGTAGGAAAAGTTTGTATTAAAGCCTACTACTACTACCGGTATACAGAATCAGATTGTGTCTTACATTCAAAATACAAATGTATGTTATTTTTAATACTGGCATGGTTGTGTGTCTCTTCAAAATAATTCCGATTCCTGTATTTTAACAAATTTGAATTCAAATAATAATAATTCAAAATTTCTTCTATACCGGTCATACATATGCAAATTCATTTAAGCTTTAATCATTGAAATTATTCCTATAGATAGAATACCCGATCGCCAATGGAGGTCCTGATTTGTGAGAAGAAGAACATGCGCACACACCCTTGGAAGCACCGCTTCCATTCCAGTGTTAAATTGGCTATTCTGACGCCACCACACCGTTGTCACAATAGCAAATTTAAGCTTTGTAGGGTAGGCTCTGACTCCCATTGACTCACTGAATACGCGATTGGCTGATATTGAAAACAAGCCATGCGGAAATTCCAAGCAGCTGAGAGAGTACGATGCGATAGGCCCGACTGTGATTTATCATAGATACCAAAGTACTGTAGGCCAATCATTGAAAAACGTTGGTATTCCAATGAACTGTAGCAAAATTAAGGTTTTATAGACGATTCTGACTAAAATATGCTAAATAAAACCCAGAGAAACTTCACTACTATATTTGTTTTAATCAGGGTATGCACTGCATATCTTGCTTGCCTTGATGGTCTGCCACTGGTGATATGGTTTTCTTCACTGTGTGAAGATGTATTTCTAGTGGGGTTCTTCTGGTGGTGACTTGGCCAATCCTCTGCTCTTTTCTAAAGAGTGTACTGCACTTTCACACTGCACTTGGGCTGTATTACACATGGGACCAAAAGTCTAATTTCTCTTCTTGTAGAAAGTGTGCTGCATATAATATTTGCTTTCTAGCCCTCTAGATGAAACCCAAGGATAGCAACAATGGGATTGCAACCTGAGACCAAAGTTAGGATATGTTATATTGTCTCCAAGTTTAGCACACACTCACACCACTTGTACCACCACTTGTAGTCAACTAAGCTGTGATGCTCTAAACTAATAGCTTCCTTACCAGTATACTCGTAACGGGCACATGTCATATCAATAGTATCTGTAAAAGTGATGTTGGTAACATCAGTCAGCCATTTTGTAAAATCCTTATACAACAGATTCCTATGAGAGTAAAAAAGTGATGTCAAATCAAGGGAATCAGGCAGGCCTTTATATTACACCTTGTTTTGCAAGTCAGTCGTTCACCGATAACAAATAAAATTCAAATCTTGTTCTTGCCTGATAGCACACACTCGCTGCCTAGAAAAATATATGAACTATTTTCTGTATAGCAAAGACAAGTATGCAAGCAAGTGAACAATGCTACTCTTGAACTTACTTCAATGCCAAGATGTTCGGACTGGAGAGATTTTGTAAAGCTTGACTCTGAAAGATATTAAAAATACTCTAACAATCACAAGAGTTCTTGAGACAAGCAGTAATATTATTATTGCCAAATGTAAGGGCACATAGAAAAAATTATTAGATTATCTCTCTTTTTTTTTTAAATTGATGAGGGAGGGTGTTTTTTTTTGTTTTTTTTAAATCGGAACAATAGATTATTTCGCTTTTGTTTTTATTGAAGAGAGTCACAAAATTGCATTGTTATTTTTATGCTGTTGAAATAATTAATGCGGAAATTTTTTTTTTTTTTATTCCCGCATCAATATTTCCTGAATTTTTGACGCGGGCGGGAGTGATAATCTAAAAAATTTTTCTATTTGCCCTAATACGATATGCATACATTTATAAAACTATGGTCTCAAACCTATAAGCTATCATACCTGATGGAATTTATAGAGGTCATTAGACTTCTCTTGAAAGTCAAGTTTTAGAAGCTCATCCTGAAGATCTTCAAGGAACTCCTGGTTCTTCACAAAGTTTGGCAAAACACAACAAGTGAATGGTTCAGTAAATACCTGTGTACCACTGCCTTCTACAAAAACAAGATACAATGTTGATAAATTTGCATTTAAATTTGTTGATAAATACATTAAATTAAAATATTCTGCTTTGTGTTCACAATTCTAACAAAAAATGTACAAAAATCTTAAGGAGAGGAAATAAGAAATCTACCACAGTTTCATGTATTTTTGTTCAAAAAAGGCTGTGGCTATTGTTACATTAGCCGCGTAGGAATTATTTTAGGACCGGGTGGAACACCCAAGCAATAGCTGCAACCATGTGTATCAAGTGATTTCAATAAAAACTTACCACAACTAAACACATTCTTTTTCTTGAAAGATTCACTGAATTGCTTCATAAGCTCCTTTTCAAAATAAATCGGATTAATGTTCACACTGATTTCACTTGATTTAAACTTCTTTTTCGCATTATGTTTTAACGATGGAGAACTATCATCTTCACTATTAAGACGTACATCCTTATTTCTTGAGGTCATTTCTGTTAATTATACTATCAAATCATGAAAAAGTATGCTTCCAATTTCACCCAGTGTGTATTGATCCAAAAGTAAACAAGAACACATGTGCGTACCCTTTGACCTAATGTCTTACAAGTTACTTAGAAATGTATTATTTTTATAAATATTTCTAGATAATAAAAATTATTTTTCCATTGAATTAAGTTTGTTAACTGAAATATATAAACAATTAGTGTCTTTTAAGGGAAATATATTATTTTAACAATGGAATTTATAACAAATATTCCTAATATTAAGGGCAATGTGCACGACATTGTGAGAGGGCGACATTTATCACTGTTACGTTCGTCTCAAAATCGTTTTTCGAGACCGCGAAAAAAGAACTTGGGAAAATGGTAAGTAGCTGCACAAAAGCAATAAATGTATTCAGTTCAGTTGTTGATTTGTTAAATTAGAATTATAATTACCCATTTTGTTTTTGCAGCTTCCGTTATCGCTCCTGAGGACCGCACAGAATCATCCCATGGTGAGTTGTACTAACTTAGGCCTAGCCTAGGGCCTTTAAGCGTAGTGGCTAGCTGAATCTAGGCTAGGCTAGGCATCCTGCCTAGGCCTAGTCATACATAGGCCTAGGGCTAGGCCTGGCCTTTCAGAGACAGGGGCCGCTAGGCTAGGCCTAGCCTTAGGCCCTCCCTAGGCCTAAATTAGACGCCTTATTAGCTCCCCTAGGCTACTTGATCCTTGCTTTCTTATGTTATTATAGAGGAAGAGCCAAGACTGAAAAGAAAAGTACAGCCTGCTCGGGAAATAGGATACCCTCACAAAAACTATAAATCCATCCGTGCATTTCGGAAAGGAAGTGGAATATATTTTTACGTGACCGTAAACAAATCAGTAAAATGATATATTTATGTGAAATGAATAACGTGTTTGCAGTCATACTTAATAAACTTCAGTAATGTAAATTTATCGATTCTGGTTAAATGTATGTTAATGTGCATTCAACTTTCAACGGAGGTTAGAAAATTGGGCCCATTTTTTACATGTTGTTTATCAATAAGAAAGATGAGACTTTATTTATATCTTGTTTTTATAATAGTCAGAGATGCTCAAAAAAGAAATTAGAAATACAATTTTATTTGAACTTATTTTTTTTTATTCCGAACGTTTTTTGCGTTTCGTGTCTTATACTTAAACTTTCTTACGATACATCATCGGATATTAACTCTTACCCACTTGCTTACATCCTATTGATAACCTGCACTCTCCCGTCATCTTGTACGTGCTCTGAAATATTCCTAAGTACTCTTACCACGTCCGCCACCAATATCTGAAATTTAATCTCTAATGATAATGTCGATTGCCTACCGTATATATGTTCTTTCTATTGGCCATGTGTTTCATAAATGTGATGAAATATTTTGCAAGTCGGTCTTCCTTTCCCAGTTGGCACATTCTATCCAGATTTGTAGATCGAGGATCGGGTGATTGGGAGGAGCTTGTTGTCAATAGTGACTTTTTATACAGTATATAATTCTGGTGATTGCTATGCTGATATCCTGCATGGAGCGCATTATGTTTCTCTAACCTCTCCAGTCCTTGATTTTCCTCATTAGTTTTCGCTCCAATAATTATGTCATTGACGTTTCTCTTGTATATGCCTCTTTCAATGAGCCTTCATCTGAGAGCCCTATTCTACCATATCATCAGGACACCTGCCACGTCCACTGTCAAACAATTACCCTATCGCACCACTTTTTCTCTGCTTATACACTTGGTTCTTTTAGGTACGTATGTGACTCTTCAGTACCTCTTTTATGCTGTACACCATTGCTATAGGCTTGCCACAATTCTATTATTTTTTATAATTTTTCTCATTCTGGACAGCGTCACCAATGAGAAAGTTAATTTAGAGATGGAATAAGTGACATGTAAAACATTGAATGCAGGTACCAGTATGCCAAAAGAATGACATAATCTTATATTCCGTATTTGGAAAAATGGCCGGACTGAAATAAACAATTTCAATCACAAGGTTCACATTTTCGGAGCCACTGAGTCACTTGCGTCGACTAGGCATGACTAAAAAATAGTCCTCCCTAATAAAACGGGCCAAAAATATTTAGAATAGACCCTAGTCAGTCTGTGAGTAATGGCAAAAATAATTAAAGCTTAGGCTAGAGGGCATACCATTACAAACACAACATTATTTTTCAGGCAAAATCCGGGAAAAAAGATCGAGTATGGGACACCAATTAAATTGGTATGGCGTGCACTAAGTGCAATAAAGAGTGAGTAACCCAAAATTAGGGCCTGGAACCCAGGCTAACCATTGTTAGTATGACCATCGCTTTAGCGTCTCCTCTTTTGGGTTACTCACTTGTCCTGTTCATGTATTCCACCTAGTTTCTATGTGGGGATTTCCACCTGATCCTGTAAATGTTGGCAGCCGCCAAATTTTCAACGTGTGGGGCAAAATTCTTTGAAGTTTTGGGGTATCACTTGCAGTTTGGTGTCAGCTTCTGTCAAACTGAGGAATAATCCTAGTTCTTTCATGTCTATGTCTGTGAACTTTAAGTCATTTTCTTCCATTATCTGCCCACACCTTTATGCTGAAAATGCCACACTAATTGAAAGGTAGAGAGCTTAACATCCAAAATTTGTCATTCCTGTTGCTCTATGAAATTTAACATATATGGGCGAAAATCTAATCTGTCCTTATCTATAGTTAAACCTTCGACGGTTTTATGGGTTTTTTCAATTGCTAGACTGATCTCGGAGGTATCTATATTTCTTTCTTTTTATTTTTTTATTTCCAGAATACAGTACAATATAATAATTTACTTTCCTAATATTCTGGAACACCTAAAACAATTAGGTTTTTTCATGTGATTTTCCAATTCTTTACATTAGTTCTCCCAGCATTCTGACTAATTTGTCGAGAGTGCATGAATGCTCATCATACCATGTGTCTAATTTAGGGCTGGCTTTATTCCTGGTCTTGAACATGGTCCTTGGCTTGATTTTTGTCTCACCAGTTAATCTTCCAAATCTTTTGCTAACTGTAATCGGCAATCCTGATTTCTATTTGAAGGAAAGGCATTTTCAGATATTTCTCAGTTTCTTTTGTTTAATTATTATTATATAAATTTTTTGGCTCACAATAATTAAAATATCAATTCTTGTGTCTGCTTCGTGAATACTTACCTGAATAAACCGACTAATTGCCTATTCTTTCTCTCATGAGAAACACCCCTCGAAAAATAATAGAACAGTCAACTCCTGGCGGCAAGCACAAGCGGCCCAGCAACCATGCAACTTCTTCATTCTTTTTCGATCTTACAAAATAGAAGCACCTCGATTTTTTATAGAGAGTTGTCTATAGTGGAAGTTGCCTTGGATTTTATTGCCTTGGATTTTATAGCCTTGGATTTTATAGTTCTGTGCTGTGGATTTATTGTATGCTGTCATCATGGCTGGCAAGTCAGAGTGTCATCAGTGTCGGGGCCCTCGGCCTAGCCCGAAGGTGGATAACCACAAGATTTGCCCTGCTTGCAGGAGGGTGTTCCACCAATTCTCCTTGTGAGATATGCGTTCATTGGCAGCCATCGCGATTAGTAACTATCAAAGCTTGGCAGGCTGATCATTGCAGACCGGGGGAACCGGTTCCTGCAGTGTGTGCGTCCGCGTCGAAATCGACTCCGCCGTTTTCCGCGCTGCCATCTGCTGTGCTCTCGGATCCCATGTCTACAGGATCCCAGCCACCGGGGGTTGTTTTAGCCCCTGAGGTCATGCAGGCGATTTTGGCGGCAGTGCAAGCTGCTTTGCAAGCTTCTGCGGGATTATTGGCTGCGGCCGATTGTCCCCTCCTCTTCCAGCTGAACATCTTCCTGATTTGCCTGTGTTTGCTCAGGATGAGGGTATGGCCTCATTATCAGGGGAGGAGGAGGAGGGAGACTGCTGGAGAAGGTTTACATGCATCGGTAAACTGGGTGGTAATATGTCCGCTGTGCATACCACGCTCTCCCATACCGATGGATGTTTTATTTATTTTTAAACATGATCTAACTGAACAAAATACATTGTTTTGTGAATGTAAGCTGGTGCATATTATTATTATTATATTACTATTGCCTTCATTTAGTTTTACCTATTCCTGAGTTAATGATATTGACACATTTTTTTTTTTGGTATTATTTTTATTTTAGCTAGTTGAGTTAAAGAATGGAGAAACCTACAATGGCCATCTTGTAGCCTGTGACAATTGGATGAACATTAACCTGAGGGAAGTTATATGTACATCAAGGGTAAGTCTTTTTGTAAGCACTGTCTTTAAGGGAGGACTTTTATTATACCTTCTTTAGCACACTATCTGACCACCAGTAATGGTGATTTCGAATAAAAATAGAATATTACTTTGGCGTCCACTACGAAAAATGGAAATTTCAGGAAAAGAAAATGTTATTTATTTTTTATTATGCCATCTGCTTCCCTGAAATCTCAAAAAGTAAAATTACACAAATCAATGGTGATTTTGGTAGTCTATGAGTGGATACTAATCTACCAGGTAAGTATTCATAAAGTAGACATACTTTTTCCTTAATTATATCAATTTCAAGCATTTATCAATCTAATTTCTATGCTGTTTACATTCTTCAAAGAAATGTTATTTTTATTTTCAGCTCTGCCTAGATGCTTTGGTGAAATCATTTTGCTATTTTACAGTACTGGCCAGAATTATCCCAAATTTTAAACGCATTCAACCCGTTGCGTTTTTGTTGAGAGCGCGTTGGCGTTGACAACGCGTTTTCGTTGGCCTTGAAAATGTTCACCTCATTAGAAATTGTTTATTAAGAATTCAACGTAAAGTGTTGTATTAACAGTTTGTACAGTAAATAAATAGGCTTTAACAGTTTCTAAATAAACAGCCACTTACTTAATTGTAGTAAAGAAATAACGTGATTAAGTGAAGATTGGAGACGGGTTGAAGATAGCCTAGCTAGGCCCAGGTCTATTTTGATTGTGACGACATTGAAAAGGAATACGACACGAGCTTGACAGGTGTTCGACGTAAATGTGGATGCTCCACTCAATTAAATAACAGAAAAAAACAAAAACAAAAAACAAAAAGTAACAAGAAAATAAAAATAGCAAAATGACTCACCAATATATCTCCTCAAATAACTCTATTATATCTAGGCCTATTGTTAGGATTAGTGCCGCGTAGCCTAGGCCTATGCCCAGCTAGACAGTCTTCAGGTCAACCTTATAATACAGTACATGTCAACACTGCCCTGTTACGTATCCATGTAATTTACCGTTGTGTTTTAACCAACCTTCAGTTAAAAAAAAAAACACCCATCCATAGCCAGGTAATATTTATATAAAATTCAAGAGGTTCAACGATAACGTTACAAATATCAGCCTTGTGACAGCACAGACTTCTAGTCATCGTTACAACGAAAAAAAATAACACGTCGGAGTTTGCGCGATCTGCAACCAGGTCCTCCAGTCAACAGGGTCATTGACATTTTGGTGGTATCAGAATCATATGCTGTGTGTTTATACTTCACTGTGTAATGACGTTTGGTAGTCTATTAGTCATTCTGCAATTTTTATTTTAAAGTAATTGAAAGATCTGGTTTCATCGTGGTATTTCTCCAGGAGGACCACTACTACCCTGAGACTCAGTGTACTGCTACGCTTGAAAATGAGTGCAGACTAACAAGTCAGTCAGATACTGTCTACTATACTACAGTTAAATAAATAATAATTATATAAATATATTCATATATTTTCCACATAGTTGAAACGTAAATTAAAAACTTTGTTATATTCTGTATGATGGATCAAAATCGAACGAACAAGCAAGCTACTGTAGGCCTAGGCAGCAAAGCCATCGGCGTCAATCCATCCAGGTCTCTGTTGTTGTTGTTCACATGTATGCACTGGATTGGCACTGTATTTTGATTAATGATAGGCTGATCTATTGAAAGGGGAAAAGGTACTGTATATAATTATTGTGCATAGGCTAGTTAATACGAAATTGAAAATAATAATACTCCAAATCATATCATTCTGCAGCAGAATAGACATACGGTGCTCAGCTAGGCCGTTTGTAATAATTAATATCAATAGACCTACTCTACATTCGACATCACTTGTTGTAAACTAGGCCTAATCTTAACCTATTTAGCCTAGGCCTAGCGAATGCACCAAAAGAACACAATATAATGATAAATGTTGTAAGATTCCTACTCTGTATAATATATATATATCTTAACAATACATTGGTCTCCAAAATTAATCAACGTTGTTTATTGATAATCATTGTAACATCACCGTCGCTAGATCGGTTTAGTGTTGAATTAACTATCAACAATAACTGACACGCGGACACGGTTTTGTTAAATAAACAACAAATTTTCAACGTTCATTTTAACGCAATGTGAACGCAACGCAATTCAATGCAAACGCAACACAAAGGCAACGGGTAAAATGCGTTGTGATTTTTGCGATAATTCTGGCCAGTACTGTACTAAAAAAAAACATTTTGTCCCCACCCTTCTAAAAATAAAAATTAGTTCGTTAAATAAGGTATTAAAAAAGTTTTGCGTAAGGCACATAGAAAAAATTGTTAGATTATCACTCCCGCCTGTGTCAAAAATATGGGAATTATTGATGCGGGAATAAACATTTTTTTATGTTGCCGCATCATTTAGTCCAACAGCATAAAGAAAACAATGCAATTTTGTGGCTCAAAATACATTTCCTTAAATAAAAACATAAAATTTAACCAGTTTTTATACAATATTTACAATATTGTTGCCAAATTAAAACAGTCCCCTCTTTGATAAAAGAAGTAATATTCTGTTCCGATTAAAAAAAAAAGAAAAGAAAACCACCCACCCTCATCATTTTTTTGTTTAAAGAGTGATAATCTAATAATTTTTGTCTGTGTGCCCTAATGTGGGTGATCTGTCCTGATAGGTTGCTCATTTGCAACTTTCAATTTTCTAACCCAATCAGAAAGGGGATTTTTGTCTGGTTGTGATAGACATTTTTGCAGGGATGTAATTGTGCAGGGCGGAGCCGGGCGGGGCCGCCCTGCCTAAAAGTCTACCGCCCAGTCTAAAGCAAAATTTAATGCCTTCCGCCCAGCGTCAAACGTACATATCCGCCCATCCCGAATTCTTACTTTTTTCGCGAGATATCATCACATATTTCTTGCCTCAAACCTCATGCAAGCAGCCTAGCAAATAAAACAACATCGGAAAACCAACCAAGTGGAACTGCTAGGCTTTAGCGCTGATTGGACGCTCACGTTCTACTTGACTGAACAGTAAACTGTGTGAGCTGGGAATTGACGCTCCTATCAGTCACGTGATCTGTATGCGGTATTATTGAGTTTGTTATTGTTTTGAACGCTCGAGTTAATACACTGTAAAGATGGCCGAAGCGAGTGTAAATCGCTGAATGTCTGTTGTAAACGACATCAGAATTGCAGTGTCTGTATTTTTAGAAGTGAAATTTCTTTTACCAAATCACTGACAAATGTTCCAACATTTATGTCGGAGAGGTTAAGCCAATACATCAATGGTAAAACTTGGGACATTTTTTAAAGATAAGTAGGCCTAGTCTATGGGGATTGTGAATGATTCCCGTACGCTGTGCGCTACGCGACCCGTGGCAATCACTGGTCGGAAGGCTAAGAATAAAGCATAAAATCACAGCTTACAGCAAACATTTTTTTAATGTACAGCGACAAAGTGTTACATGAATGCCAGTTATATACTACAGGCACATTTTTGAATTAGTTTTCATATATATATTGTCAAATATATTTCTTAACCAGAGAGCATCTGTTCATGGTTACTGTACAATTTCGCTATTCCCGCATCCAATGTTTTGATTTTATACCGCATACAGATCACGTGACTACCCTGGCAGCAGCAAGCTTAAGCGCAAAGTGTCAATTTCGCGTGTTAGCGGTGCTATGGTTAAACAAAAGCGTTTTCGGCTTTGAAAAGTGCTTCAGCCTTTGTAGTACCGCGCAACGGTTATCTTCTCGCGGTGCCTTTTGTAGATTATTTTCCTGAGTTGTCAGTGGATGATTGTCAGTTGTTTTAGTTTTGGTTGTTTAAATAGACAACTGTAATCCCTGGTTCCCTCATTTCATGATTTAGTCTTTAAAATGTCATCCAAGAAAGCAAAGCAATCTCGACAAAAAAAAAAATATTTTTTCATATTTTTCGAAAAACGGTAAGTAAACGCACCTTATTAATAATTATTAAATAGATATTTATTATTATTTACGGATGTAGTTACTTTTAAAAAGCAATCTTCAATTTTAATTCAAAATTATACTGTAAGTTAAGCTTACATTCAAAAGTTAGACATGATACCGTGTCACTTGTGTATTCCCGGCGCCGTGAGTGATGCATTTAGTAGTAGGGGATATCAATACGTTTGAAAGATTGTGTTTCGTACCGTGAATTAAACCGATGATTAACAACTATTTCCCACGCTACG
>NW_022739518.1:94741-114860 GCF_011630105.1 Anneissia japonica
GAATTAACTATCAACAATAACTGACACGCGGACACGGTTTTGTTAAATAAACAACAAATTTTCAACGTTCATTTTAACGCAATGTGAACGCAACGCAATTCAATGCAAACGCAACACAAAGGCAACGGGTAAAATGCGTTGTGATTTTTGCGATAATTCTGGCCAGTACTGTACTAAAAAAAAACATTTTGTCCCCACCCTTCTAAAAATAAAAATTAGTTCGTTAAATAAGGTATTAAAAAAGTTTTGCGTAAGGCACATAGAAAAAATTGTTAGATTATCACTCCCGCCTGTGTCAAAAATATGGGAATTATTGATGCGGGAATAAACATTTTTTTATGTTGCCGCATCATTTAGTCCAACAGCATAAAGAAAACAATGCAATTTTGTGGCTCAAAATACATTTCCTTAAATAAAAACATAAAATTTAACCAGTTTTTATACAATATTTACAATATTGTTGCCAAATTAAAACAGTCCCCTCTTCGATAAAAGAAGTAATATTCTGTTGTTCCGATTAAAAAAAAAAAAAAAGAAAACCGAGTTTTAATCTAATAATTTTTGTCTGTGTGCCCTAATGTGGATTATCTGTCCTGGTAGGTTGCTCATTTGCAACTTTCAATTTTCTAACCCACTCAGAAAGGGGATTTTTGTCTGGTTGTGATAGACATTTTTGTTAGGATTTAACTTAAGTTACAGAAAGTTTTTTTTGCTAAAAGTTGTTCTTAGTTAGCTAAGTTTTATACTATATTAGCATTACCATAGCTTAAAAATCTGCTTGATTATTTATTGAAGCATGCATAGATCAATTTTTTGGTAGGAAATACCTAAGTCAAAAACCAGATGAAAATGAAAATAAAAAATAGGATAATATTTTTTTGTGTAATGCATTGAATTAATCCAAAACACATCCATTTACGTCATGTGATAATCTAGAAAACCTATAAAATTCAATGAAAACTATATATTAAAAGGATCAAGTAAGTTCAAACAAACATCCTTAAATTTAAGCCTCTCTGCAAAAGTATAGAAACACTATCATTTATAGAATGTACAAGCCAATAATTAGCAATATAAGTATTTTTTTATTCTCAATTTCATTGAAAACTTGAACCTTTAAGCCAGCTCCAGAGGATTAAATTTAATGCTCTCTATTATTTATAGGCAGTACCTGTTAATTGGCAATGAAAGTGCTTTTTAATTTTATTCTCATTTTCATTGAAAATTTTCACCTTGAAGCCAGACTTTGAAGGGAAAAAATTGTTGATTGTTGAACTAATTTTTCTAAGACACAAAAAGGGTGTTTTGATAACTACTCACTAACGGTTAGTGAGATACCTATTTTTGAATATTTAAAAATTGGGGGTGGGGGGTAGGGAAGCGGCGTAACCAAAATTGATTCAAATACAGTATTTTTTTCTCCTTTTTTTTTCTTAGGATGGTGATAGATTTTGGAGAATGCCAGAATGCTACATACGTGGTAGCACAATAAAGTACCTCAGAATTCCAGATGAAGTTATTGACATGGTCAAAGAAGAGGTCGTTTCAAAAGGCAGGGGTCGAGGAGGTGGAGGTCGAGGACGAGGAAGGGGTGGACCAGGAAGGGGTAAGTTATGACCTTAATAGTTTAATAGTCCACAGATTTCAGGAGCAAGATGCATGGAGAATATTGATGCTTCTTAAAATTTGAAAGTATTTACCTTTTTTAATTGTATCAGTCTAGCTCTCTAGTTACAGTCAGTAACTGTTTTTATTTCTAATTTTTAAGTGAACATATTATATTTTTTTAGAGAAAGTCTGGTTTTGTGATTCAGAATTAGTGTCCAGTTCAGCTTGGTTTTATCAAATGAAGTGAGCCCTCTATAGCTTAATGTTGTTTTATTTCCAGAAGTGTATTTTATGCTACAAAAAAATGAAATCAATACACACACACTGATCATTAACAAGCCTTATTCAAATACACAATTGAAGTTTGTTTATCTCTTCTGAGTGCCTTAACTAATTCAGACTGGTCAGGATGGTGACTGGTGAAATGTAAGGGGTTGTCAGTTATTAACATATTAGTTCTTACGCCACGTTACAGTGTACCCTGCAGTTACAGTGATCATACCTTCACATCTCGTGAAAAGCCTTCCAGTGATCAACTGTCCATGTGCTGTACCTGTGCTGAAGTCTTGAAAAACTATGTAATTTTGAACAATTCATATATTCATATGTAATAGTTTTTACAAAGTATAACAATAGGCTAATTTTATTCCATCACTACAAAGGTAATTGTAGGCTGTTCTTAATTTTTCGCCTCAGAAATCGATAAATACTACGTACTGTAGATAATAGCAATACTTGCATGTGTATATATTTTCTAATATGTTGCTTGGAATGCATTTCGTGTTGGGATTGCTGTTTTTCTCAGGTTGTGTTCTCAGTGGTGACTACAGTAGATAACTGGAACACAGCATTATATTGGAACTTTATGTGATTAATTCAGATATGTTAGTTTATTCTAAACTACTGTATTGAGCTACAGTATCTATAATAATATATTTGTTGTAGTGTATACAGCCAGCAAGTATGAAGATCATTGGTCAAAGGATTGTCATCATGCTGTCTGGATAAAGTGTTTGTGGTACAGCCACCCACATAAACATTTTAGTGGATGTAACTGTAAAATAAAATAAACTAAGCAATAAATTACTGATCAGGAATATACAGGCATTTCTTGTTCCCTGTAGAAACACGCCACAATGCAGTGTTTTTGTGTTACCACCTGGTGTTAATAAACCAACTCAATCACAATCAAGTTTGATTGATAGTCAAGTGATCAATCAATTACTGATCACCTGATCCTTATGTTGGGCACAAATCCAAAAGAGCGTAAAATGTAACCCCTTGCCCAGGTGCAACATACTCATGGGAGATGATTTGGCCAGTTTTGTGTCATTCTTTTATAAGTTCCATGTCACTTTCTGACCTGTATTGCCAGCAAAATATAAGAAAATGTGATATTTGCTTTTATATAGGAAGTATGAAATCAGAAACAGAATTTGAATTGACCTACTGCATGTTATATTATTTTTTTTCTCAGTTTTTTTTATTTATTTATTTTTTTTCATTTTAGTCTGTTCTACTGAACATCTTTATTTATAAATATTATACTGTAGATTTAGACCAAGTAACAAAAAATTCTCGTCCTGGGTTTTTCATAAAGTTGGTGAGGGAGGCACTTATTATTTGATTTGTTGTTTTTCACAGTTCGTCAAAATACAGTATGACAAAGACTGTTCTGCAAAGCAAAATGTGTTGTAAACAATTTTTCAATAGTTTTTTCATTGCTTCTCTTGCTGTTATTATGGTCTTTGTGTTTGAAAATGCACTTGTAAACTAAAAAATGTATCAGCAATTGAAATTTTGCATTTTTGATGTAAAAAAAACCCCCAAAATTTTGAAAATAACAAATAATAAAAAAAATTAATGCAGGTCCAAAAAATGGTGAGGGAGGGGACGGGAAACAAAGGACTTTTGTTAATTGGCCTTATCACAAACAGAAATTTGCATCAAGAAAGCTCAACAAAAATTATCATTGTTTCCATTTTTATGTATTATTATAGCACTTTATGGTATGCTCACTTATAATTGTGATAGAAGTTGGAATTTAACCTATGACCTCCAGAATTAGTAGCTTGGTATCTTTTACCACTAGACCACTGAGCTTGCACTAGCGGCTTTGGTGGAATTCTTCCCAAATAGCATGAAGTATTGCAATTGCATACAGATATGTACAAGGATCAGTACCTGTAGGCTGTAGGCACCAGTAGAGAAAAACTACTTGAAAAAAATGTTTTCTAAACAATACAGTAGGGCCTAAATACCTCCAGGCCTCTACATTTTATATTAAAACTTTTGTTAAAATTGTTCTGTTTATTGTTTGCAAGTTACAGTAAAGTATGTTTTACAGTACTTCAAACATCAAACAATTTATATTAAAACTTTTGTTAAAATTTTATATTAAAACTTTTGTTAAAATTTTATATTAAAACTTTTGTTAAAATTTTATATTAAAACTTTTGTTAAAATTTTATATTAAAACTTTTGTTAAAATTTTATATTAAAACTTTTGTTAAAATTGTTCGGTTTATTGTTCGCAAGTTACAGTAAAGTAGGGCCTAAGTATGTTTTATAGTACTTTAAACATCAAGTACTACAGTATCACCTTTCCATGTAACCAAGATTTAACACAGTTTCTTCTCAGGGCTTGTGATTTGAGGTGAGTGATTGTATTCTTACACCATCGCACACCTAAAATTCTCTTTAATGGGATTGTGGATTTAGTATGAAACTATTTTTTTTGTGTTGCTTTGTACTAAACACCACATAAATGACTGAAGTAGTAGGAATCTGTTAAGTATACTATTTCATACAGTAGAAAAGAATTTCCCCTACCCCTTGAAAAAAAAAAATAAGAGAGAATAATAATCTAAACACATTAAGGTATGTGTGTTTTTATGGTTACTATTTTCAAATAACAAGCATTTGATTCTTCACTTACTGTAGGCAAGTATTTCATTAAGAGTTGAAATCTGCTAATGTACTTAAATCTAATTTGCTAAGGAGAGAAAAAGTGAAATTGAGTAACCACTGCTAAACTCCTGCCCTCCTATCATCAGTCATGTTATTACAGTTTCTGTAGCATTTACGTCAGACTCGATTGCGTTTTAAGTGGTGAAGTTCACACAAATCTATGTTCTGCTTATTTTTTTGCAGATCTTTATAATTTCATGTGTCAGTTTTCAGGATATTCTGGTTTGTTTTTCTGCTATTTTAATCATTGACCTATCAGTATCTTAACAGGTGGACTCCGCCACAGACATGATTTTATTTCCAGGTGTCACCATTATGTTTTTCTTTAAATTAATTTTTATTGAAAGAGGAAGTGACCCTTATTTACTACCTCTCTGTTTGTTTCTTATGTATTTGAAGAAAACATTTCTAAAATTAACAATCAACCATATCATTACAGTAACAATATACAGATTTGACTTTTTAGCTGAAGATGCATGTGGTGGAGTTTCTGTACATAAGAAATTTCCATTGGATACTGTACATTAAAAACACTAATAGGTAAAATGCTTGGTTGATGTTTTAATGTTAATTTGTAATTCAAATTACATTAAGTTTGCCTTCAAAGAGAATAAAAATATGTAACTAAGTACAAAAAGATGATTGATACAAAAAAAATTATTACAGTGATACCGAAACATTAAAATTAGATACATTTAAAAAAGAAAAACTTAAAAATGTGAAAATATCAGTGAACTTTTGAATCATTCTTTTAGTTTTAACACTATTGTTCCATAAACATTTATCTGAAATCAGTGGTTTCAAGTGGGAGCGGGTAATCCCCTCCCCCAACCGAATTTTCAAAAATTATAACCAAAATGGAGAAAAGAGGAAATTTATCTTACATTTTCTTACCGCAGCCCCAACCATGGCGAAGTGATGTGGTCTAGACTAGTGTCTAGAGCATCCATCTGTGAAGTTCATCCCTGGGCCCACTATTTTAAATTTCTGCATCCGCCACTGAAAATCAACCTCATTGATATTATTGTGTGAGGAGTCGTCGTTTTCACAGTCAATCACACAGTACAGTAGTTTACTACTCCCAAGACTATTTTTTCTAAAAATAGATTTGCACATAAGTAAATCAAAACTATAGATTTGCTAATTTTAGAACTGTACATTTCATAGTCTCTCATTTGGTATCACGCCTTTTCCGCCGTATACAAAGCTCCCAGAAACAGATAAACAAGACAATAATAAAGTAAAAAATACTTTATACCATAACTTTGTATTGTGTTTGAAAAGTCCAGATGAGGGGATTCAATGCATGTCCCAGAAATAGACAAAATGCTAAGGAAAAAACTAAAATGTGGCTCCATCTGCCTGCCCTTCTCTTCCCTTCCCTCTCCCGCTTCACTTTATACTTTTGCGGTCTTGGATCCACATTTAATATCCGAATATAAGTCATGTTTTTCAGAGCCCTATTCAAAGTTATTTGTGTAGACGTTCGTTATTACTTTCACATTATTTATCTCCTAATGAATTATGCTGTCAGACTCATTAACTCTGATATCACACAATGAAAGCCCTTAAATACCGTTACTATATTTACCTGAGCTTTTAATGGATGTGGTATTTAGTCAATACCTGCTTAGAAAAAGGATGAGCAAATGTATGCATTTTATGTCCTTGAAAACTTGCTGTGAATAATCTCTGTAGAGTAAATGTTCCTGAACAATAGCAATAATCTAGCCATAGGTGAAGTCTATAGAGACTACAGGTGGATTAATAGCATAGTAAATGTCGGCACTCTTTTGTAGTGTTAAGTACTCTGTTTAGCCAATAGCATAAATCATCCCTCCGATAACTTAATTATGCTGTCTAAAGCCACCATCAATATCAGTACTAGCTTAAGAAAGTAGATAGATCTTAAGACTTCTAGTTTTCAGTCTTATTCAGTATAATCCATAGATAATAGAGTACCTCTTTATTGATTTGTAATTGGTTGCTGAAATCCCTTTACTGAGTTGATCATTGACAGTCCTATTAAGTTGTTTTGCCTTGCTCTTTAAACATCTAAATTATTTATCTTTTAGGTTGATACTATCTCAAAACATCATCATTATCATTAGAATAATATCTAATGAATAAGTTATGGTTTATGAGCTAAGCTGATAGCTACAGTGTTATTGTTCTTGCTTCTTGTGTTGAAGACCCTTGTTCAAACCTGGTTGCAACCTGTTGGGTTTTAAATGGAGTCTGATCGCTTTGCTCCTCGAATAACCCTCATTTTGAGTGTTAAGCGATTTAAGGACAATGTTTGTACCCATATGTTTGTTGCTCTACTGTAAGTTGGGTGGCGCTGCACTGTGATTGCCGCCGGTGCCCGGGGGGAGGGGGCAGTCAAAATTTTTTTGATTTCCAATTTGAATGATAAAGAATTAATTATTATTATTTTGTACACATGCTTTTACCTGTACAGTATGCTCATGACGATCAACATTACCACTATTTGTGCCAGTGTCCTACAAAATTCACTGCTCGAAATAAAGTGATAATATTTTAATTAAATATTTTTACTGTACCTGTACAGTAGTAGTTAAATTTATATAGCGCTTTACACCAAAACCGTCTGAAAGCGCTTGGTGTGTGCTGGCTCTTACAGTAACTAGCTTCTCCCCTTAGGGTCTCTTCATGTCTGAGCTACTTTGTAAACCGTTAACCATCTACTCTTGTCTGTCCACAAGAGCGGCTCTATGGACCAGTACACCGGGGTAACCCCCTACTCGTCACGGAAGATGTACTGGGTTCTTTTAAGTGCACACGAGCCAAATTGTGTACACTGTGCCTACGGTTTATAATGTAGTCCTTATGTGGAGAAGACTCATTCCACCACCAGAACCATAGGCGAGCGTGCCGTTCGAACCAGTGCCGATATTATGGCCATCAAACCCACCTGTGGCCATCAAATCCACCTGTGTGTGGGTTCTCTTTAAAACTTGTGCAGAGGCAAGAAATGAACACTGTCTCCAACTGCAGGCTTGTATCTAGTGCAGTGGATACATACAGTACTTATCTCCAAAATTGGAAAAGGGCCACATTTTTATTATGGGTACGGAATGTATTGAATATAAAATTTTGTTTTATTCTGTAATAAAAATTAAAATTGTTAATATTGCTATTAACAATATTTGTTTTATTCTGTAATAAAGATTATTATTATTAACAAATAGTAAAATTTTAACAATGCTAACCAGCAACATGGTTTGGCCATTATGAACATTAAAAGTTGTATTTTATTTCTTCAAAATCGAAGATGGTTTATTTTTGTACACCTGTGCACATCTCCCCATGGCAATCCTGGATACGGCCCTGAACTGGTCTTTGCTTTAAACAGACCTAAACCAAATAATTTTGAATAATCTTGAACCTTTTACTCTGTCATTTGAAGGACCACACCCTTAAAACACTGAAAACAATCAAAGCAATTTTGAAGATAATTCTTTTGTACTATGAACAGGAAACCAAATGTGATGAAGACAAACAAAACAGTCACTGCTCGCAAATCGTGTTTTGGAGATAATGACCAAAATATGTCGGAATGTCAAAATCTATTTTACTGCACACTAAACTTTATCACTGTTTTAGGCCTACTGTAAAACATTGAATTGAAGCCCAGTTGGCTTGATCTCGAGAAGAAGCCCATCTTGAATTGAAGCCCCCTCTTAGCAAAAGTAGCCTCAAAAAGAAGCCCATGAGCTTTTTTCAAGATAGCATTGGCTTATTTTTCGAGAAAATACAGTACATACACTGTACATGAATTTCAAAGAAACAAAATATTTAAAAACATGCTTGGTTTATACAGAATTTTAGATGATTTAATGCCAGTTAATACACTCAATGATACAGATTGATGCTACAGTGGCCCTATTTATTGTTTTTTAGTAGTAATTCCCAAAAATTTACAGCATTTATTTTTTAAAGAAGCCCCCATCTTTTCTTTGCATTTTACTTTTAAGTTAACTATTCCTTTTAGATCAGTGTCTTTGTATTAATTTGCTAATATTCCTTAAAGGTTTCCATGGCAAAGTAATAAAATATGTTAATGCTTGCGGTACACCACGCAGATAGTTCTTAAATAATATCTGTCTATCAGATATTATTATCCTGAACATATCCGAAGCAACTCAATCTAAATGCCGAGACATTCTCAACAAACAACAGTTCTTTTCAGAGCTGTCTATGTGATGTACTGCATGCATTAATATATTAATATGATAACTTAAATTACAGTACAGGTATTATGTTTTCAAAATTAAAATATTAACATTTCTAAATTTGTATACTGTGTATAGCTAATTTTGACATCTCAGATTATATCATTACAAAATAAACAAGTGTTTTTTGAATCTGAACTTTCAGTGTACATAATAGCCCTGCAGTAATGCTTCAATTCTATTTATGGTAATAGAGCAATGACCGGATTCATTGGTAAATGGATTTTAATAGTAATCAATTGGTATTGCAAGCCCACTCATTTTTATTCCATAAAGCTCAAAGATCAGAGTACTCAGTACCTGGTTTGTAGTCCCCTAAGAATAGAATTACAGTACTTCATTACCCTGTACTGTAGGTATATGTGAATTGAGCAAAACCTCCACAGCACTCTTTCCTTCATTTGAGACTCATTGTCACCACTCTCAAATTGTCTGGCTCAGGTAGTAATAAAAGAAGAGTTTTAGTATCTGAATATGCCCCAAGTAGCACTAGGTGAGGTATTCCAAGGGTGATGGTTTTCATCTTATGTACTGATTAGATTTCAAAAAAAGTGTTCCGAACATTCTTGAGGTCATTGACCTACTGTACATATGTATCATTCATTTTCTGAATTCAATCACGATTTGAACATTTGGTGTACTACATGAAGTAACATAAAGTTTACATACTGTAAGTAAAAAAAACTGTTGTGTTGCTGAAGTCTAATCGATACAAATTATTTAAAATCCAGCATTAGCTTTTTTTAAAAATATATTTGTTTACCAAATATCCTAAAAAATATTGATCTTTTAAAAGGCCACTTTTTATATTAAGATCTTTATAAAGCAGATTGTATAAGATATCTGTTTAGTGTTCAATTACTCTTTAGAAAAACATACTTTTGTTTCTGATCAGTTGAATTGGAATTCTAAAAATGAATCTCAAAGAACTTAAAGAAGTATTGTACTCCTCCACTCCCCGTCACTGCTTCTGATAATTAATTTAAAAATTGGGTACACAACAGTCAATTAAACATGCATTAAAGTTAGTCCGAAATGGGTCCACTCTTGGATAGGGTCCACTCTTAGATTGTGTCCATTCTTTACACTCTTTGGAAATCCTGGTTATAGCACTGATTGATTGATTGATTAATTGATTGATTGATTGATTGATTGATTGCAGACTTGTAGACTACATTTCTGTCAAAGTATCTCTACTTGAATTCCACACAAATTAGCCTACTGTACATAATAAAGAAACTGAAATTGAATTAATTTAATTTTGTTTGAAATGGTATCTATTCAGATATATTAAACATCCATGGGTCTGCTATATAGTATTTAAACTGGTATAAAATGTCTGAAGAAAAGTCAAGGGAAACCAGACTTAGTAGACTTCAATCTGAATTTAATTGGTACTACTGTACAGTTGGTAGAAATTCAGACATCTTCAGAATTATGCTATCAGGTTCAAGACCTTATTAATAGTATTGCACCTGTCTTGACCATGTAAATATGTATCAAATAATCAGCAACCTAAATTCTTGAACTTATGTTTTCTGGTCTGAAAACCACAAATATGATACAGTCATCAATTATCCATGCTATACAGACTTTCTTACAGTGAGTGGTAAAGTTACTGCATTTTATATTTTGTAATTAATAACATATCTTACATTATATTAATAATTTGTAAAGTTTCTGAAAAAGGTTGAAGGTACAAATATTCCAAAACAAATATACTGTGGTAAAAAAACTGCACAATTATTTTTGCCTGGTTCTGTACATCTATTGGCTACAGTATCTGCCTACAGTACTCCCTGTTGTAGGTATATATTGAGCTAAGCAGCGGTGAATCAAAGGTTATCATGTTACTTGTTGACAATAAAAGACACCGCAACGAGTTAATAGTATAGCCTGTTGCAGCGGGCCTGTTCTTTGATGTTTTCAGAGTTCAGAGACCAAGTTGGAAAATGAAACAATTATAAGAAAATGAAGTGAAAACCAAGCATGAAATAAACATCTTTAGTTACTTCAAAGCAGATCATGATTACTGCTCTCCTCAAATTAAGATCACCGATTTTTGTTCTTATTAGTTTTAATAATCATAACCAATAGGCCCCTAAAGTTTTCTGAACTCTGAGACAGTTTTTATAGATTAGGAGTACGACCGTGAGATATTGTATTGACATTATAATTTGTTGGTTGTTATATGATAAGATAACTTATATTATCCTTTTAACCATTAAGATAAAATAGAAATTATTTTGCACTGTCATAAAACATGAACAGAACAATGTATCTAAAGCAATGTGGCAAATACTGTACTGTACACTTGGGGATATGTTAAGATTTATGCCCATACATGGATGTGAAATGATATCATCATTAAACATATGATACAATTGTTTGTATGTGTCACAATGATTAGTGTGGATAGACCTTAGTATTCATGAAAAGGCAGGGTCATTCCAGCTCAAATCAAAAAGTTCCCCTGTGACCCCTTGATTTTCCTTTAAAAAAATTCTAAAAATACATTGATATGTCAAAAGCAAGAATCCAAAATTTCAGCTTGAATTTCCAAGCGGTTTATAAGTATAAAATGACCTTTTGAAATTTAGTACCACGCCCCCTTCTTTTCATGTAATGGCTCCTTTAACTTTGTACTGTTTTACGGAGCTATCTTCTGGAATAACAAAGATAAAAAGTTGTAAATTGCTATAGACAGATATTTGGTCCCTCCTACCATTCAAATTTGCATGACCAAATATACAATAACTAAAATAAATCTAGCTAGAACGTCTTGCTTACTTTGCGCAGTTTAATGTCCGTTGTTTCCCGTCATCGAGGGTTGGACACATTCATATCATGTCTCGGCTTAATGGCATTTCTTCTCCATTTAGAGCATCTTGTGCTGGAGCAGCATCTATCAACAAGTAATTTTAAAATTTTATATAATAACATTTTAAAACATCCAAATTAGAAACTTCCAAAGGAATACAATCACTTCATTTTGCATCATTTTATTTGTCTCAATAAAATTGATTAAACAAACAGCACCTTACTATGGCTACAGTCAGTATTGGAAACAGGGAGAGACAGGATTCTGAAAGAGCAAATTAAGTCAATTTTTTTTTTAGCTCATTATTATTATTTATTCTTTATATACTGTAGGCACTTTTAGTACTATTACATTGATTTTTAAAGTAGTAAAGTTGGAACATAACAAAATATATACAATAAAAAGAATTGTTTAACAAAAAATTAAAAGAATATAAATATATAAATACACACAAAAAATATAAACCAAGCAAGAGAAGAGTCAATGAAATACATTTTTGTAGTAAAATTGTTTTGGAATGAATGTAATGACATATTTTGAAAGTTAATTTTTAATTAATTAGGAAGTTCATTCCACATTTTTGTTGGCTGGTAAAGAAAAGTCCATTTTCCTTGACTATACTGTAGGCCTATTCGAAGATATGATACAAACACAAAGTATTTTCAAATTATCCAATTATTTTTTTTAATTAATAAATTGTTTATCACTTATTGCACCCTTAGTTAAACATTAAAGTAAATCATATTCAAAGGAATGGCAGTTCTGTGGATTGTTGTCCCTCTTGCATTGCCTTAAACATGGTGAAACTGTGAGCCAGGCCCCATGAGTTGATCCAAAAATAATATTCTAGACATGGGGTGAAGAAAACGTTAATCTCCTCCTGTGGGAGATAGCTAATGAAATCAGTGGCTCCAGCTAGGTCAAGTTAAAACTATGTTAAATGGTGCTTAGCTAACACTTTATGATCTTAGTTTACAATGTCTAAAAGAAATTTAGACATTGCAGTGCCCAACAAGTCTACTATGAACCTAGGGTACATTTTTATTTTATATTCTATCAAGAGTCAGAATTCACCTTTACTGTCACCCCTTAAGGATGATGTTTTGAGAATAACAAAATAATATTTTTTTTTAAATTGGATTGAAATAAAAAAAAAATAATAATAACGTTTAAATACAGTACATAAATAGGCCTACAAGATGTTATTAATGTAGTCTGTATTGCTAATAAATAGAATAAATATAACTGTTAAATTTTATTTAATGTACAAAGGTTTACTTATTTTTTTTTTTAATAACCAGCTTTCAACTACATCATATTACAAGGTACTAAATTGGTGGGTAATAAATTGAAGGATTTTATATTAAAATGTTTTGCAAAATTCTGTTCAAAAGATTTTTTTCAGTCTTTATCTTATTGGAAGCTATTTGATCTTGTTAATTAAATGAGCAATTTAAATCATTTTATTCTTAGAATTTTTTGAGGTTTTTTCCTGCTGATTTCACCATAAACAATCTTTGATTCTGTTTTGCTGATTCATAATTTGCCATGACTGGCGACAGCCAGAGCTTCTGTAATAGATAACATCAATAGTTAGTGTTGAAGTTTCATTCTCAAGTTCAATTGAAGATAGTACAATTAGCAGTAAAACAGGCAATATCCAGACTAACAGGTTTTGAGAATATACACATCCTTGTAAACTAATTAAAAAGAAACTTGAAAGGTTCCCTTTCTGAAAAAAATAAAAAGAAGTAAATTTCAGTTTTTGCTTTCTATAAACATGCCATAAGCTGCAGCCTTCAAAAAGTATAATTCCTTTAATAATTGTGTCTGCTGCCGCCTTTAGCATGCTGAAGAGGCCTACAGCTTGATATGTGTGACCTAGGGTAAATTCTGATAATGTGATCTATAGAACGTTTCAGTGTTTCTAAAGCCATTTACATGGAATATTACCCATTTCATTTATTCATTTTCTTGTTGTTTCATCTTCCTTTTATATTTTTCCTTCATTCTTTTCTCTATCGCTCTCTGTTTTATTTTATTTTTGTTTTAAATTTTTAGGGAAAAAGGAAAAATCGCCAATCAATGGTGTTACCTGGTAGTGTGTTCAAGTGTTGTACCCTATAAGGAAAAATTACCCCATCATTGGTTGTTTTCCGTTGTAATATTCCCCATACTAATTCTGAAACCCTTTCCAAATATCATATGATGTGGGGTATACAGTAATACAGTCGTTGATAAACAGCCGGTGAAAATTAGCACTCTAAAGCCCTTTCTAATACTGTAGTGCGTGGGACATGCAGTCATTGTTTAAACACATTACCTACTTCATGTTCCATCCGAAGTTGATCTATTACATGTCAAAGAGTGCAGTGCATAGATCATGGATCAGCAGAACAACCACACAACCACACAGTAATTAATTATATAAAGATGGTAATACTGTAGGAATTATATTATTCCAAGATTTTTCCATTGCTTTTCCATTTCAAAGAAAAGGAATAAAGCAAAGAGTTAAATAAGTATGTTCCAAAAAACATCATTTTGATGGAGCTGCCCACACTGTTTATACCGTGATTTGCCCATTAAATAGGGATAAGATGACATCATTGTACTTATATGACAAGTCACAGATATTTTCCACGTAAAACTTGATAGTTTCGGATATAACTTTCATTAAATATCTTTGAAAATACTATCAAAAAAACCAAAAAATTAACTGAAATAAAGGATACAGAATATCACTATTCCATTTTAAATATCTTTGGGCTTATTCGACTGGTTCATTTTGTTGACTACGATTTTTCGCTGAGTATTATTTTCATTCGACTGGTTCGTAAAGTAGACTTCATTGACAACGAAAATTAACGTAAACCAGAGTGCGTTTATCAGCGTTAAGGTATCCATGTGACCAAAACAATCATGGCTGATTGGTCAGTTTAACAACAGCATTTTGCGTTAATATAATTTAGATTAAATTTCAGAAAATAAAACTTTAAATATTTATCCACATGAAATCAATAAATAATTGTAGGGTAACAGAGTTAAAAAACTGAATAAAAATGTTTTTTTGCGGACATCCCATACTGCCGTAAGCCAAAGCAATCTTGAATGCGCAGTGTGTATTGTGGTAACTATGCAGCCATTTTGTTTTGTCGAGTATCACCAGTTTTCTAATCAACTGGTTGTCTTTGTTAAGTAGGATTTTTACCATTGCGCAGGTGGGTGTGGTTTAACAAAGAACAACCAGTCGAATACGGCCAATGATTCCCCAGAATGAACTCTTAATGTGTGTCCACACTATCAAATTTTATGCGACAAATAAAGTGATATGCCATTTTGATGTATTATGACATTTATCATACATGCTGTATTGGCGCATCACACAAATTTTTAATCTATTTCTGTAGTGCGTCAAACTTTTTCTGATGAAACAACGGCTTATTATGCGCAGATATCTCTAGGGTGGATTTAGGGGCAGAGGGGGAAAGTAAAAAAAAAAAAAGAAAAAAGAGCAAAGAGAGAAAGACAAAGAAATTACTGATTGTCCAAAACGCCTCAGAGGTTATTTCTTTGTGTTTAGAATACAAAAATAAAACAAAAATTTCCCAGGAGTCCATTCCCCGTATCCTCCTAACTAAGGTAGTGTTGTCTATCGATTCTCCCCACCCCCCTTCCCCCTTTCTGGTCCCATTTCGGACATCTCGGGATATAGACAATAACGCAATCTGTTAAAACAGTTTGTGCACAAGATAGATATAAACCACAAGACAGATACTGTATTTAATTAAAGATATGAATTTGGTTTTCTACTAACATGTATCTCGTGTACAGTAAATATACTGGCAGTGATATACTGTTAACATTTAATTCATATAAAATGTAATCTCATTACGTGTACCTTGAGTAGTGATTACGTAATAGCCCTACTGATCTTTGTTTCTGCCATGGATATCAGCGCTTTACAAACTGATGATTGATTGATTGATTGAGTGAGCTCGGTCAATAGTTAAATTTTCTCGCATTATTGGCTCTCTTGAATGTCATGGGAAAATTTATCGGAAGCTCTTGGCCCTGTTCCCGCAGCGAAAAATAACAAAATGGCTGCTTTCCGATAATTTATCGGGTAATAAATGCTGCGGAAACACAAACCTAATAGGTGAAGGTATTTTATGGCTGTTTGATGGTTCCAACTTTCTGATACGTATTACAACCTAAATTATATTTTTTACTTTATTGCGTGGGAGGATTGAATTCATGAACTATTGATGAGATTCGTTTCTAAGAAGTTTGTTTTCATTGAAACTTTAAACCGTGTAATTCTCGGTAGACGTCAACGATACCAGGGGCGCTTGATGATAGAACTACCCAGACCAATCATGGGTGTAACTATATCATTGTTAATGAAGTAGTCAAAGGAGGCTGCCTAGCAGGCTGGGTTGTCTCCAGAGACTACTTGATTGAGATAAATAAACTCTGAGTTTTGATGCTATTCATAATACACAATTATAGTAGGTTTCTCTAGGGAGTGAATTACTGTGGTACAACTGTAAATGAAGCTTGTGTTGCATTAGAAAGTTTGCTCATACTAATTGCTAGTAAATGGCTCTTGACAATGGGTTTACATAGTACTACTAGAAGCAGAGAACAGGGAGTACTTTAACCTTCAAAGAGAATTAAAGAGAAACCCATGGTAAAACGTCTAGATAGGAATATATCCCGATGTCCACTAAAAAAGGGTTTGTTATACCATGAAGCTAATGTATAACGTAACTTTAATATAAATGCTATTGAATAGTATTAAAGGATAAGTTTACCAATTTTTAATTATTATAAAGCCTTTTAATAATATACTCAGAAAATACATAATATCCCATTTCTAAAATGCCGAATCTTGTGCATGCACGCTCCCAACTAGATTTGCAGTGACGTTGCAAATTTTTTTGTGCAGTATTAGCAACAGGCCATTTATAAATTATTATTATAAATTAATAATACACTGTTTAAAAATATGAAGGATTTACGTGATGGTACCTTACAGTAATTTACTCTAAAATATCATTACAATGTTAATAAACATACAGTATGAATATTGTTAGGTTTAAAAATATGAAAAATTTACATGAAGGTACTTTAGGTGGAATAACATAAGATCACATAGATTACACAAATCAGTTATCAAAATGAAGGTATCAGACGTCACTAGTTTCGCTTTATGTAATTCTATGACATCTCAAAACAATTTCTACATCTGTTGAAGATTAGAACTCATATGTGAAGCGATTTGAGAGGCGGTAAGAGGGAAATTGCCAATTAACTTTTTCCTGTCTCAAATTGGTTAGATTTAACTTGAGCGTAGCAAGTTGTATAACACTGTCAACAACTGAACTGAAGCATCATTGGTGGTACTGTACGAAAAATTGATGTAGTCACTAAAATATAAATTACTAGATTAAATTTGTATATTAATATAATATTTATTAATTTTATAATTATTATTCAAGATGATTAGCAACAACATCAGTATGATCATGAAAATCATTAACTTCAAACAACTTTATCTAACATCATCAACTTTATAGTATCTATTATCAACACATTAATTTCTTACCTGTAATATTGATTATTAAGTATTAAACAATATTTTGTTAACTTATTATCATTAATTTAATTTATATTATTATTATATTTTCAAGGTTTATATACAGTAGGTGTTACTAAATTTTGTTTTATCATTAGCAGTTCATTAACTTACTGTACCACAAATGTACGTATTTAATGTTTTATACAACAGATCATTAATTTATCTAGTCTTTTTACAAAATCAATTACTGCTAGCCTTAACATATTTACTTGTACAATTTTCAAGAAACTACTGGTATGTCTTTAGATGTTTAACCTCTGATGACCTCACAGGGTCATTGTCCCTAGGTGTGGTTGTCTACTGAGCCTGAGGGTTACTGGTACCTTTGTATATTTGGTGTTTTTTCAGTATTTATCACCAAACTGTGTTCTCGATGACTGAAATTTTCAATAGACTAACAGATTGGTTAACCATTCATAGACCAAAAAACAATTTCTCTTTTGCCCAAGCACAACATTTTTTTGAAATTGGGGTTGATTGGCCGGCATATTTTACAAATTTTCTAGACCTACTACTAGGTTCATAACCACTCATCACTTAACCCATACCAATAAACTAGTAGCCACAGGACTAAGTGTAAGTGGACTAATTACCAAACTTCATACAAGCATTTTGGTCTCTCCATAGTAATATATTCACAAATGAGGCATGTCGTGGCAAAATGGTTAAGTTGTCGCACAGGCCAGTATTGAGTAAATGCTATAAAATATGGGAGCTCAAAAAATTGCCTAAAAATCCAAAATATTTTTTCACTATAGATCAACAGTTTAATGTCTTATTAATCATGTCCCAAAGTATTAGTTCTGGAAGTGATCAACAAATTGTTTATTTAATGTTACTTTTAATTTCTTACTTGTAATATTGATTATTAAGTATTAAACAATATTTTGTTAACTTATTATCATTAATTTAATTTATATTATTATTATATTTTCAAGGTTTATATACAGTAGGTGTTACTAAATTTTGTTTTATCATTAGCAGTTCATTAACTTACTGTACCACAAATGTACGTATTTAATGTTTTATACAACAGATCATTAATTTATCTAGTCTTTTTACAAAATCAATTACTGCTAGCCTTAACATATTTACTTGTACAATTTTCAAGAAACTACTGGTATGTCTTTAGATGTTTAACCTCTGATGACCTCACAGGGTCATTGTCCCTAGGTGTGGTTGTCTACTGAGCCTGAGGGTTACTGGTACCTTTGTATATTTGGTGTTTTTTCAGTATTTATCACCAAACTGTGTTCTCGATGACTGAAATTTTCAATAGACTAACAGATTGGTTAACCATTCATAGACCAAAAAACAATTTCTCTTTTGCCCAAGCACAGCATTTTTTTGAAATTGGGGTTGATTGGCCGGCATATTTTACAAATTTTCTAGACCTACTACTAGGTTCATAACCACTCGTCACTTAACCCATACCAATAAACTAGTAGGCACAGGACTAAGTGTAAGTGGACTAATTACCAAACTTCATACAAGCATTTTGGTCTCTCCATAGTAATATATTCACAAATGGGCCTGAGATTTTTGGGATTTAGGATCAGTTAGGCTTGTGGGAGAGGGGATGGGGTGTCTTATCCTAATGAAAGCAGAGAGCAGGCACAGATCTAAAACTCACCCTGACTATCGCACAGATGGGGAGGCTTACCTGGGGTTTACAGGGGAAATCCCTCTGTACTCATTCAAGTCATACCCTGGGCTTTTCCCCAAGGAAATAGTGACCTACATAAAATTAGGAAGTAAGTAAAAGTAGGGGGTGGGCTTATTTCTGAGGAACTACTGTATCAGAATTTTTACCAAGTACTATAATGTTAGAATTTCCCAGGTGATAACTGGCAAACAACAAAAGATAAAATGGAAAATTTCAAGGAATTTTATGTATGTCAAAAATATGGAGTTTTAGGAGTATAGATCTGTTAGTTATCTGATTTCTTCGTGCTACCTTATTATGTTTATTTATGTGCACATTGCCACCTCCGGGTTCCACAGAGTACCTCCTTGGTTCTACTCAACTCGCCAAGGGTACCACTAATTGTTATCATTGAAGATCATATTCAAGCATTGCCTATAGCCTCACATTTTTCTATGATGAATCTTGTCAACATCAACGATCACATCAACTATAGCCTATATAGTGTGTACAGATAAATAGTTTCTAATATGTCCGTCATTGTTTTGTGCCCTAAATTATTTAGTATGTTGTGTCACAGACCTCTACACAATGTCAGCATCGGTGGTGTTATAAAATGTGTTTTTACAGTTAAACTTGCCTGAGTCGACTTTGTCAATCTTTTTTACATGCCAAATTCTTGTGTTTTTCATTAATTGATGATCTGTTAGTCAAAATTGAAACAATTTTTCAATGCCATTTTGGATATGACTTAAGCAAGTTCAACTGTATATGGGTTGTATGGTTCCCTCTGTTCCATTATATCTGGGCGATAACTCTTGATGTTGCTGTTCTTCAGTTACTGTACCTTTATCTGCTTCTACTACCTCTCTTTAAATTTTCTTCTCTCTTGTATAAACTATTCAAACCTTTTTTGAAGGTTATATTTCAATATTTAATAGCTTATTAGTTATTAGCTTTTTCAATTGAATATTAGAAAAGAACATAATTTTCTTGGCAGAGACTTACAGTATCAGTGTGTATAAGTAATTGGAAGGCCTGGGAAAAAGTTGTTGTTCCTCCAATCATAAACATTATTATTATAAAAATGCCTCTAGCACTAAATACCACCCATACTATATGACCCAACAGTGTTTTTCTGGAGCAAAGAAAAAATCTCTTCTCCCTCCCCCTTA
>NW_022739518.1:114910-119580 GCF_011630105.1 Anneissia japonica
CTCCCCCAACTCCCACCCCCTCAAGAAAAATGACTAAAGATGGGCAGTGCCTCTGACTGCCGGTTTAACACTTTTTCCATCCCTGATATAGGTGGCACTCTCTGTTGTCCACAGACGTTGGTTACCATTCATAATACGCCTGAATGACTTCATAGGCTTTCTGGAATAGGCATTTTAAAATCTAATATTTTGCCATCAAAATATACTAAATACACAAAAGCTCTCATTATATTAGTTGTCGAACACACATTTAATCATCAATTAAAATTTATAAAAAATAGTAAGATACAACATCTTAATAATTACGTTAGGAATTGGGATCAATGAAGAAAATAGCGTCCGGTTGAATGCTTTTTGCAATGATAGCAACGGAGTAGTATCGCATGGTATCGTGACATAACACTGTTCTTTTCATAGACACCAATTGTAAAAAATTGCATATTCCATTGGACAGTTTAAATTTAGATTGTCATTTGAAATTCCTTCTCCCTCGGCCCTCAATTTTACAACTGATAATATATTTTTAATTATATTTAAGTCATCTTACAAACCATTTTAAAAGTTGTTTTTAAGAACATCAGGTTTCATATAAATCGTTATTGATGGATTCATACTTAAATGTAACTTTAACTATATTTAAATCATCTTAGAAACCATTTTTAAAGTTGTTTTTAAGAAAATCAGGTGTCATATTAATCATTTTTGATGGGTTGGTACTTAGATGTAACTTTACACTATAACCTCTTTGCAGTCCTTGACTTCTTCATGGGAATCCCAAAGCTGTAGTGAAGGCCTTCCTGGCATTTCAAGTATCTATAGTGCTATTGAATTCTGCCCTACTCAACCTGCTGTAAGGGAGCTTTAGTTGGTTGGTGGTGAAGCATGTGCTGCTTGGCAATGAGCTAGCCTAGGGACATTAATTTTCTTAGTAGCTTGGCACTTGTGTGTTTAAAAGCTGAAAACATTAGTCAAGTTTACCAAGGATTAGAACATTCAGGATTTAATGGTCATAATGGAAAGTGATGGATTATCATTCGGTGAAATAGTGACTGATTATTGGCTTATTTTTTTAGATGATTGATTATTGTATTCAAAGGTGATATTTCTTTTTTTGAATGGTGTTTGCATAGCTATGAGAATGATGATGATTGATTGTTATATATTTAGGATGATGATGATCAATTATAGATTTGTAAAGATGATAATTAGAATGCTGAATGATTGTAAATTTGAAATAATGATTGGTCATTGATTTGAAATGATGATTGATTATATTTATTGGAATGTTGAACAATTACAGTATACATTATACTCATTCAAATGTCAGTGTGGATGAGATGCAACATGATGTCAATTTATATTTTTCAAAACCAAACAAATCCAAAGTATTTTCTGGCTGGGTTAGTGGCACTCTTGAGGAGGGTATGGGCAAACTGAAAATGATTTAAAATTCCAAAGGAAAAGGACTTTATGACAAGGTGCTCACAGTTTTGCCGTGCACACACAGTGTAGTTACCACCTTGGGCCGACGGTTCCATCTCCACTTTAAGCGAGTGCTTGATAATACCACACTCTCCAATGATTATCAGGGCAATCGGAGAAAAGCGTAATTACAAACGATTTGTTGTGCCCCTCATGGCATTGCGTTCTCATGGAATTGCTTTGGACGATGGTTGGTGCAGTGTGTGCCAGTTTTTAGTGTCATAATATCACTAAAAATTACCAGGAGTGGATTATGATGTAATTATATAAATCTGATCAATTAATATAATCATTGTATTTTTGTCTTCTAGGAGCATTTGGTGGACGTGGCGGTGGTAGAGGCGGACGTGGTGGAGGACGAGGCGGTGGCCCTAACAGAGGTGGGGGACCAAGAAGATGAGGTCCTAAGTGGGTTCTGCAAAGACGGTGGTAGAAGATACATTATGTACATCATTTTATAAATAACTGAGAATTTAAGGATGTGCCATGTGCTTCACAAGCTCTCACAGAGGATGCAAGAAGAGGTTGCTGCATCATTGGTCGTTTGCCATCACATTAGCACAACCTCTCTAATTTCCATAGCATCTTGGTACCATTTTACTTTGTAAATTATATATTATTACTTTTTCATAAAGAAATCGTTCGAAAGTGGTTGTCTGTTTTGATACAGTACAAAAAAAAAACTTTACGTCTCAAAGAAAGTTTTAAAATCAATTTTTTAAAATAATGATTTCCTGTTACATGCAAAATTTTGTAAATTATTTGAAGAACGAGTTCCATAGAAATAATGCTATACCATTATAATGTAATATTTTCTATTAAAAAATATTGATCTTGTCTGGTATATTGTGTACTTTCAAAGGTTCACCAATCTCTTTTGAGCTCGAAAAGTAGAATTCAAAATTAATTTATTCATCAATGTATAAAATACATATATGAAATTTGTTTCTTATATTTAATATGTGTACGTAAACATTACCATTCCTATATTACACCTTATTGGCAGATAATTGATTATAATTCTTTTAATCAGCAGATTCTTTTATGCTTCATCTCATTGGAATTTATTTGATGTTTTTTTTAAATGAGTATTCAGTGTTCTAATTGATTTTTAATCAGTATTTTTAATGCATTTCTCAGTTTTACATTTTTATACATTTTCATTAAATTTCTTTAAAAATTATTCAGTCATAAAATTGGAAATTCAGATGTCTTTGTTAACACTTAAAGAAGTACGAGACACAAACATATTTAATAGCCATTGCTCCTGTAGGGCGAGTCAAGTGATCTGAGCATAATGCAGAGTACCACTAACTAAAGCCTTCAAGTCGTTCCTCCCAATGGTTCGGTTAATAGAACCAAGTCTTCTCGGATAAGGACTTAAAATGGAGGTCCAGTGTACACATCTGGCTTGTGTGCACTTTAAAAAACCTGTTGCATCTTGTAGGCAGTGTAGGGGGTTGCCCTGATAATATGGTTCATTTCAGCTACTATATGCAATTCAGCACAGTGATGCTCCAAGTTACGGTTATTCTCCTACCTTTACCTCTACTTAAAGCCAAGTTTCCAAAGAATCCCTACACAGTCACTACAGTGTTTTCAGCGCAATCGATGCACTGCATAGCAGTCCCCGACGCAATCAAGAAGACTCCACAATTCAACTGACCAATCAGCATCACCGAAAGCTTTCGGTGGTAGCGTGTAACGATTGTATGGAAACCAAGCTTTAGGATCATATCACATAAAAAAACAATAGAAAGATGATATTATCTTTTTGCATGTTTCATGGTGATTAGTCTTCTAATTATAGCATGATGGCGATAGTTTATTTCAAACAATTACATTGCGTGTACATCAATTGGTTTCTATAGTCACATTGATAAAAAAGAAATTGTTATCGGTTCAATATTCATTAGTTTTCATTTACTGTAATTGGTAATTCAAATAAAATATAATTCAGAAGAGTCTGATTTCTGCCACAAAGCAATTATGTCTGTTCATTATTGAATTTTTTATTGCATATTGTCAATTATCTTGCAATAATGATATAATAAATTGCAGGTCAAATCCTAAAGGCTTTTGACATATGGAATATAAAAAAATATAATGAGTTTTTATGTTAGTGTCCTGAATTGAGTCAGTCATACTAATGCTGTGGTCAAACTAATTCTTGCTATGGAAAGTAAAGCAGGCTCTATATAATTGATAAAGACGACAGCATGGTCTGCAGATACATGGGAAGAAATAAATACTCATGAAATGGATTAAAATATCTACTTCTACAACTATTAACTTTTTTTATTTAAAGGTCAGCTGGTAAATGTTTAGAACTGCCAATTTGTTTTTGTTCCCTCTCGAGATTGATTATCTCCCGAATGGAGGGGTCCGGCGATGGGCGTCTTGTGACCTAACTTGGGTGTTGGAAAACAATCCATTGGCACAGCGGTGTTTTACATGGAGATTGCATTGCGGCCATCCCTTGTTATTTCTGTAAAAATCGTCATAATTCCCAGTAAACTATACCAAACTGAGATTGAGATTTTTCGACAAATGTTAGACCTAGGCCCCTGCACGTCTACGGCACGATGGTCTTCGACCCACGAACTACGCTGCGATGTTAGGGCTAGCTAAGGTCTGGGTTTATGAAGTATCACTTAAATTTCAAAGCTTACAATCCTAGGAGAATGCTAGGATAAGCAAATAAATACTATTTTGAACAATCGTATTGCCTTTCCAGCCATTTATTTCTCATGTTAACTGTGGGAAGTTGTTTTCGCAACTATAACATTATCTTTTCCTATGCTATCGCACTAATGTTTTTCATATGTACTCAAGTTATATCACGTGACAGCCTCTAAACAAACATCGCTTCCCTCTACTCATTCAATTATATGTACATCATTCTGCTATATAATAATACCATGATGATACATAGCCTACACCAACTGGGATTCGAATCCAGGACTTCCTGTCTATTCAGACAGATTTTACCACTGGCCATTGATACTTTCGTTGGAAATCCAAATGGAGGGAAATAATTTCACACTCACAGTGCGGTATGCTGACTAGTATTCAAAGCTCACACATAAAGCATCTTCAAACGAGAGACAAGACAACTCTTCAGAGTTAATGACAAATGCTACGTAGAGATGAACCATAAATTGATACCGTATGCAGCAATGCTACAC
>NW_022739518.1:119659-134059 GCF_011630105.1 Anneissia japonica
GTATATATAATACACCATAAAATGTCAGTTAGGCCTAATGTTTCAGTTTTTACTTTCAAGACAATGTACTTAAATTTTTTTTTTCTAGAGCTAATGTTCATTTTAATACCAATAGCCTAATTGATTTAATGGAGTTGTATTTCGACTAAAGAGTTATTTCTGATCTCTTGGCTATTTATCCCAGATTCAGCGGTGAATTACACTTTTAACTGTACCACTATCGAATAAATTCTGTGTATTTTAATGAGTTTGTTCTAGCGAATGCGTGAGCGTTTATGAGTGGGCCAATGTACAGTATCTGCAATTTATTCGCCCCAATCTGGGATAAACTGCCAAAGATGTTCAGGGAATGAATTACTTAATTTAATGAGTTTGTTCCGGCGAATGCATGAGTGAATTGGAGTTGCTATAGGATGGATTAATGTACAGACTGTACTGGGGTATGTCAGTTTGTAATCTATTATACACGCATTTAGCAAAAAATGGTAACAATGAGTTAATACCTATACAAATTAAAATCATATTTAATATTACATGGGTTAAAAACGACGCGAGGTAAGGCCAAACGACCTCGGAAACGAAAACCTCAGCAGAAGCTGGAGAAAAGGATTCTTGAAGAAACCCAAACGAACACATTTGAGAGAAGCATCATCGGACAGCGAGTTCCAAAGTGAAGTGGTGAAAAATTGTTAGCAAGCTTTAAGTACTTTTTCACAAAGTTTTAAAATTTTGCTAAAAAAAATGTTAGTATAATGACACTTGGCTTTTTTGGGAGGGTAGTTGATACTGAATCGCTCAAATCTACAACAAATTCGCTTCTGAACAAAGTGTGTCATTATTTGGATAATTTACGGAATATTCGCTAATAATTCCATACCATTCATAGTGGCCATTCATTTTAAAATGTTAAAACTTAATACACACGATAAAATACAAATGAAGTGCCTATAAATGAAAGAAATCCAATGAAATAATTGTCTTGGAGGTTCAAATATTCTATATTAAGTACCCCCAAAATAAGATGCAATCCAAATTTTTGTCATTTTCAATTTTTATTCGAAACAAGCATTATGTAGGAGCTTAGAAAAAAAGTCGCAAGGTGTCGCAAATGTCAACTCTTTAGTAAACCATTACCAAAATGGAGAATCTTTTAGATGTTTCACAACCATCCTATTTGCACCCACGTACACCAATGTGAGCAAAGTTGGGTGCAACAAAGATTTGTGTTGCTATTGGTGGAAGCTTTCATCCAATCTTGGGGTACAAAATGTTGCTTTTCTGTACTCTCTTGGTCTCTTGGAGATTTGTTAGCTAAAATATATTATAATAATATTGAATAAAAAAAAAAAAAAAAAAAAAAAAAGCACCAGTTGGTTGAGCTTTATACGTTCCGAAGCTGGTATGGACTATAACTTGCATCCAATAGGTGGTTTGTCAAGCAACTGATTTTTGATAGGCTACTGTACCTAAGTGGTTAATTGGGAAGCGACACGGAAATACAAAATCCGTCACAAAAATACCCCTATAAGGCCCCATAAAAAATGATTAGTTTATCACCCTACCAAAGAATAAAAACTGATGAGGGAGGGAGTTTTTTTTTTGCTAACCCGCCCCCATTTTACCGATGTTTGCAAGTAAATCAATGGTTAGTGAAAATATATAAAAAGTCATAAAGATGGAATCAAAGTTATATTTAAAAAATATGTTTTTGTTGTACCAGTAAACATATTTGCAAGTAATCCTAAGCTTTTCAAGTGAAAAAAGATTGAATACGACTGTTTGAAATAGGCCTAGGCCTATATGTTCATTGAAAAAAAAAATCAGAATCCAAAAGTGATGAGGGGTGGGGGGTGATAAACTAATATTGTTTATGGGGCCTAATAAAAGTCACTAAAATGACATGTTGAGATTTGATTTTAAGATGTTCCATGGAAATGTTTCAGTTTTAACTGAAATGTTTGACGTTTCACTGTTTGTAATGTTTCCATATTGTCTGTCAAGCAACTTGAACATTCCGATTCTCCGATATAAATCTGCAAGTATGCCCATTGATGGCAATCTGAAACAAGAAATGCAGATTTGTGTCGGTTTTCGTACATCATTCTACGAATTAATGAATAAACGTCTACAGAGAGGCCAGGATAGTCAAATTAACTAGAAACTCCTTGATGCGGGAATACTTTGCAAAGCCTTCAAATCGGCGGTGTCTTTGAAATCGATTCCGTATTTTGATGTGTTTTACAAACGTAATTTTGGAAACGTACGTGCTCTGCACTGGGTTATTCATTTCGCTTTCTCTCATGAATCAATCTGCAGTTTAACTATCAACACCTATTAGGCAGGTTTAACTGCCCAAGGTTAATAAGCAAAAGCAGTTCCGCCGACGTTAAAGAACTTCACCCGTGACTTCATTTAACTCAAATTCTGACATGTTTATTAATTATACACGTTGCCAAAATGATATGTTGCCGCCCTCTATAATAATTAATCAGGACGCGATAGTATTTTCCATTAGGCTGAGATTATGACAATACACATTGCAATAAAGTCCCTTTGAACTGTTTGAAGTGACATTAACACTATCTAAATCACCGTAATTAACCATAAATGCAATAATTACATGTCCACTATTATTATAATAATAGGCTTTCTATTCGTCCGGGCTGTCAAATGGGTTGAAACCGCCACTGACTCCACGCACTGAGTGCTGGGGAATTTATTAATTATTTAAATAGGAAATATGCATACCAAACAAAGTTTGTATGTATATAGATGGTTTTAAGTTTTCATTTTCCACATTTTTAAGAACTCAGAACTTTCAAAATGAAGATGAAGTGAAATACCAGGAAGTGTTTTAGGCCCTACTATAATTTATCAACGATCTGCCAATAGTAATTTTCCAAAATTTTCGACGAAAAGAGTAGGATTGACGAACGTGTTTTTAATTACAATATTGAGGATTTGCGAAACTCTACACGTACACATTTAAAATGGAAAAAAAAAATGATTTACGAAACAGCTTGCTACCTACAGTAAAATATCAAAGGGTTCTATGAATTATCTCACCAACGTCACCTTGCTGGATGAGAAGGAGGAACTGAAACTCTCAGCGCCATCCATGGGGTCAGCCAGGCATGAAATAGCCAATCAGCGAACGAGCTGATTCAAGCGGTAGGCTGTACTTATTTTTCTAGCAAAAGACACGCGAGCAAGATTTTGTTGATAAGTTAGAACGTACTTTCTGTTGTTAGAAGAGAAGTAGTGTCAGCATTGATGCTTCACAAGTGTATTTTTGGAATATATACTGGATATCATGTTCAAGTCATGGAAATAGAATCACAAACTCAATGTATTTTCGAATGGCGGAGCTAGTACATTGTAATTCATGCCCACTTCAGCTGGACATTTTGTGTTGTGCAGGGAAGGGGATGTATAACTCAACCACAAGCAAGGCCTCCTGTCAACTCGTCTCGCTACCTCTGCACCACCGGGTACTCGCTATCGGCTGCTGCTGCTCTGAGGATCCTAGCAAAAGTATTGTTTGTATTGGTAAACAGAGTCTGTCATCAGAATTAGTAACTTTAACATGAACTGGCATCATTTTCTAAGGATATTTATGGTGATTTATATGTGTCTTATCCCTTTTGCCGCGACTTATTCAGTAAGCAAATTGAGAAAAGGAATGGGGTGTGCAAACGATAAAGAATCGGTAAGATAAGAAGTAGAATGAAAACGAAATTGTCTGTCTCAGACGAATGTCATTTGTCAAGCTGACGGCATTTATCTGAAGTTGTGTGTCTTTTAAATTTCTCCTAAACTAAGCTTACCTTGTTCTAGTCTTTTGTTGTTTTTGTACTAACCTTTTACTTTGCATAGAATACAGCCATTATGTAGGACCTGGAGACGTTTTCTTAATGAAAAGGGTGTGAAAAACAGTTGGCTACTTAGTTTACCTCCAGTCCATTACAGTACATAGAATAAGCACCATCTAGAGATGTGATATTATTCAAACAGTAGCCTAGGGCCTAGATAGGCCTCCTCTACAGTATGGCTAAATAGAGCAATCAGTATCAGGCATAGCAAATAATAATGCAATGTTTTGACTTTTGTGTATTTTCATAAATCTAAACATGTAATAATAAATCGCGATAACAAAGGGCAAGGCCTAGACAAGCCATTTCCCAATCCTACTAAACACTGGAGTGTATAAAGTGCAAGATCTTACCACCGGGGAGCACATGTAGGTACTTGCTTGTTTGTTTATTAATGAATAAAATTTCCCCAAACCTTTCAGTTGTTAAAAGTCTGTAACACACAATTTGTTTGTTCTGTTTAGGAGCTGAAACTTTGGTAACTGTCTGTTTTGCCTTTGAGAAAACAATTCCCAAATGTTTTAAAAAATAATAAAAATAAAAAAAAAAAATTAAGAAAAAACCAAAAGTATATAAACTTTCTGCTAAGGCCAAATAAGCAGTTTTTTACAAAAGTTGTTTTATTTATGATAATTTTTATATATAGGACGAATGAATACGTCCACATTATTAGCTGTAAAAAATAGGCCTACTGTGTAATGAACTCAATTTTCATGTCATTCAAAATGTTTCCAGTGAAAATGAAAGAGAAATGAAAAGGTCTGGTTTGTATCAATGCTATTTCTTCACAGCCATGTCCTCCAGTGCACTAAAGTTTAGGGAAACTTTCATTTACTGTACATAGAGACATAATAAACTTTCTACATAATCTGCTGTAAATCATAATCAGATCACATTGCTCAACCTTCTGAAGACTTAACTTTATCAAAATAGAATTATTATTACTGGTAATACTGTACTATTTTTATTATTCTTCATATTATTATTTATTGTTATTATTTTGTTGTAGTTGTTCTTCTTGTCCAGCTGCCACCGTATTCATAATGATGATTTTGCAACTACAGTATGATAGGCTACCATGCAGGACAGACTTTAGTTCCATGAAAATGATGAATTTTTTTATTTTTTTATTTTTCAAATTTATTTAAAATGTCTCTTGGGACAGGGTATGACTTACAGTAGTCACAGACATGATCGGCAGTCAGCAAACAAGCCGCTGCCAATGCCAATAATGAATCAAGCAGATATCCTAAGGCCAAGGAAGAATATTATTGTTTTTATTATTTTTATTGTTAATTGTTGTTATTGTGTCAGATGATACAGTATTGAAAACACATACAGTAAAGATACAGTATTGTAGTGTTTTAAATACAGAATTTGTAAATTTTTCCATTAATTTATTCCTTTCTACTTTCCAAAAAAAACAAACATACTGTACTTCTAAAATCATATTTGGATTCAAAATTGATAATTCAAAATTATTTGACCAATAAATTATTGCATTTTTCTCTTCTTCAGAGCAAAACAAATTCTTTTTTGTGGCGTGTCCGACGAGAACCAGGCCCGCCTGCTTATTTCTTCGGGACAATTCATGTTCCCTATACACGAGTCTGGGACTACATACCTAGCAACACAAAACGTGCATTTCGAGATAGCAAAAATATTTTTTTTGAGTTGGATTTGACAGACTCTAAGACAATAAACGATCTAACTTACTGTCAAATGCTACCGCAGGGGGAAAAACTTCAAGATGTACTCCCGGAAAGCATATACCTTCGCTTAAAAAGTCATCTGGAATATGTTCGGTTAATGATGCCCTCTTGGATGACGCAGGACCAGAGGGGTAAAGGACTTTACGCTGATTATCTATTTAATGCAATTGCTGGTAATTGGGAACAAAAGCGCCCAGTGTGGGTGATGTTACTGGTGAATTCTCTGACCGAAGCAGATGTGAAGTCTAAAGGGATACCAGTTCTGGACTTGTACTTAGCACAAGAGGCTAACCGTTCTAATAAAGGGACGGGTGCAGTGGAAAAGGTAGAGGAACAATGTGTACCCCTAAATGGACTTAATTTTTCACAGGTAAGAATCTTTAACTTTGTATATAAAACAAAGAAACTATGATAATGTCATCAAACAATTTCATCATTGTATTGCTCATTTAAAGATATGTACAGTATTGCTGCCACCCAAATATTCAAGAACAATATTTATTGTATAACTTCAAAAGTTAAAATAATTTTTTGAATTGTTCATTTAAAAGTACCACATAGCAATTTTTAAGAAGTCCTAGTCCAGTGGCGGATTCAGGGGTGGGGGAATCTCTGGCCCGGGTCCCCCTAAATTTTTCAAACTCAAAATGGAGTAAAAAGGAAATTATATTCACTTGAAGTCCATAAGTGCCCTTTCCGGCCATCTAGAGGTACTGTACCATAATTTTTCTTACCTCAGCCCCAGCCATGATGGGGCTGAGGTGGGTGGACACTCTGTTTGAGTCCGTTCCCGGGCCTCTTCCATTTTGTTTTGCTGGATCCGCCAACTGCAGTCAGGGAAAAAATTGTATTTCTTTAGTTGTCAGAGAGTTCACATTAAGGACTCGTATTGATATACCTGTCCGCATTAAAATAAAGAAAAATTTAAATTAGAAATGATTTCGGTAAACATCTGTTTGCCTTCCTATTTTAGCCTGATAGATTTTTCAGGTTTTTGAAAAATTAAATTCAATGTTTGAATTACTTATTGCCTGTGTCATTAGAAATTTTTTAGTGTATTTATAATATCAATACAGTATCAGTACTTTTCAAGGACAAGTAAAAAGGATTTCTGCCATCTCTTTGAGAGATTAAAGAAATAATAAACAATAAATAAACCAAACTGTTTATTTAAAATGCCTCATTGTTAATTTGATATTTTGAAGGAAATGTTTATTATTGAATAAAAAAGCCATACAAACAATGTTGTTTAATTAGTGTCCCCTCCCAAGTGCCACTTTTTTCTGCCAGTAACATTTGGAAAAGAGATATAACATTTTAATATAAAAAAAAAGAAAAAAAAGAAAAATGGTATACTACGGTATTGTCTAAAGTGGTAAAAAAAACCTTTTGTATTGACATTTACTGTATTGTTGTGTAATTGATTCTTGAGAAAATCTGTTTCAACTTTGGTACGGATGTATAATATCTGGATTGTATTTGATCTGAGACTTGGTACTGAATTGTACTTGGAACAACCTTTAGTCATATCTAAAATCTGTGTAGAACAGTACAGTACTGTAGAATACTGTACTTGTACCTTGGTTTTTGGTACCTTATTTTACATAAATTTAATAATTCAGTGTGTAGGGCTATTTACGTACAGTATCTCCTTTTTTGTTAGCCACTAAAGCTCCTAATCCCAAACCTGAAAATAAATAAAAAAGATATTTTTTTTTTGTTTTTATTGTGAAGAAATTTAATAGCAATATGTAAAGAAACCTGAAAAGGAAGAATTTTTTACTGATTTAATGTCCCAAATATATGCTTACAAACAAAGTCTTCTTTCAATGCACATATTTTCTTCATTATACCCTTTTCCCTTATTCACTTATCCCAGTACATTTTCTGTGATGAATATAGTACAATTTGTCCCATTAAATACATTATGCCCCATGGATATTTTTACGCCTGATTTAGGCTATGAAATATTTAACAATGTAAAAATGAGGTACAGTACTGTACTGTAGAAAGTACCGGTATATCAAATGGCTTAAAGTACACCAAAAGTTAGTTGGATTTTGAACAGCTTTGACTTCATGTTAGGCAATATCACCTTTTAAGTTCTACTGTATTCACAGCTATTTAAAACACCCATCATTACACTGTATCCTGTTAGGTTTTAGCAGGATTAACAGATGAAAAGATGGTAATGTATGTCAATTACTGGCAAAAGCTCTACCTTCACAAAAACAAAGCAACTGGACTTTCTGTGGCTGGTTGTAATAAAAAAAACAGAACATAGGGATTATCCTCATTGCCATATAAATGGGAATTGAAAATACTTTTCAGTATAAATGCTGTATAAACGAAAAATCCAAAAAAAAAAAAAAAAAAAAGATTATAAAGAAAATTATGAAGTAAAATAAACCCCAAAAAACAGGGAAACAAACTTGACGTTGGTGATTCTCCAAACTACAGTATAAATGGTAATAGCGAGGGTGTGGAGAGTACTAACCACTGCGCCATAGAACCCGACCATGCAGAGCAGGTCAGTGTACTGTAGTTTGTCTTACTTATTTCACAGGTTAGGGAAGGAAAAATGTATTTTGCTATAATTTTGCACAAGCTGTAGGTACAGTAGGCCTACAATATATGGTAGTTTAAAACACTTTAAAGGATGCAAATTGTGTTATTAATGTAAAGTTTAACCTACAGGTACTCATATTTTTATGTAGAATGATGTCATATTTTGGTCTTTTGCTTGGACAAAGTTTAAAGAACATCCTAGCATGGAAATTGACCAAAGTGGTGGACAGAAAAACATTGAGTATAAAGCATAGAAAAACAGGATGCATACTGTAGCAGAAACAAAGAATAGTTAACAAAAATAATGCCTTTCCTCTAGTGTGGGAAAAGTCAATTAGGATGGATTTTAACATTTTTAAGATTATGAAGTGCATCCAGACACTGAACAGTCAATTTACTGTAAGTTAAATACCGGGATCAATACATACTGTAAGACATGCCCACAAAGAAGCAAGTGTGAGTGTGGTTTCACTGTTGTATCAGTCAGGTTGGTGGTTACTGTATTTGGCAAAGTACAACCACAAAAATATTTAATTTTTGCTTGGAATGTTGTGTCCTCTGAGGGTGTTCTGCCTTGCATTCAGGAATGTTGAAGGTGTTCCATATTATTAAGCTGTGTGGCACTTATTATCATCCAATTTATATTGTCAATGAAATGATTAATTAGGTAATCAAAAGTAATAGAATGGAAATAGCATGGCATACTGTACACTGTAAATTAAGGCCACTTCCTGGCACTGCAGTTTAGTTACAGTAGTATGGTTTTTTCATAGTGGTACTATAAGCATGAATGAATACATTACCAATTTGTCATAAGTTCTATTGTAAACTAGATCACCTTTCAGTGTTAGATTTCTTATTTTACAGTTAGTTAATTCTACTCTACATTTTTACAGTACATCATATTTTAGTGGGATTTATTATGACCTCATGTAGACAAAGTCATCACTTTGGTTGAAAAATCAAATTAATTCCTGCATGGATTGAACCAGCTAAAAGCTGATGCTGTGATTTCAAATGGGAGGCCTAGTTGCCTTTGATTGCTTTTGGTGTTTTCTCCTTGTCCTTGACATTAGTACAAAAGCTTCTAGTACAGCTGTATGGCAGAAAGATTGCAATGATTATAGAAAGCAATACTACTTGAGAGGAAGAATCTTGGCAAATCAAAAACCTGCCCCAGATATATTGAGAGTCATCGCAAAGTGTTTTGACAGATCTAGCGGAGGAAGCCCTACAGATACATAAGCGGAAATGTCTGACCATCTGTGTTGATTTGTGTTAATATTGTTTATGTAAGCAGACTAGAACATGTGAAAAAGCAACATATGAATGATACCATGTCCATTGTACAGTAACTAGGGTGAACCATACATGTTTTTTCAAATTATTCCACTTGTTTTTCTGGGGCTGCATTGGGTTTTTTTTTTAAAGATAGCAGGGCAGAACTCTTTCAAATTGAAACTCCCGCAGTGCTGTTGGAGGTTGTAGGCAATAGCGGTGGGTTTGATGCTCATAGCAACCACAGCTTACTTAATTGCCACATGGTGTCTTGAAAATATTGCCTGCCTTTTGGGAACTCTCCTTATCACCCTTTAATTTCCTTCCCAGTTGACCATGAGGAAGTGCCAACATTTTTAGACGCCAACATTAATTTTAATCTAATGTCAACAAATTATTAATATGCCAAAAATATTCAGATGTCAATGTTATTACTATTGCTTTCTAAGAAATGAAGTTGGATTTGATTATTCTTTGCATACAGTACTGTAAAATACTGTACACTGGAGTAATGATGTCTAACTGTATTATAGCACATCATTTTTTCCTCTCTGTATACAATAGATTGTTATTGGCCTTGCAAGTTTATAAAAGATTTAATTGGAAATTATTGTAAAGATAAGATTCTTTTAGATAACAGTAGATTCCATGATGCAAGAAATTGTACAGTTATAGTCATATGAATGGTGTATTGTTGATTGAGGCAATTGATTTGAAACATTTGAATTGTGTTTTTGCAATGAGATTGTTATTGTCATATTGGTTTTTTTTTTGGAAAATACACATAAAAAATCTGAGATGGGTTAAACAAAATCAGGAAGGGGAGGTGATAATAAACAAGTATTATAATTTATTATTTTTTTTTACAAATTTGGCCTGCTTTAGGCCAAATAATAAATAATTACTAGTTTCTCAACCCCTCGCGCATCCATTTTTTCTGCCTCACCAAAATTTATTTATTTTTTTTTATTCCTTTGTTTTACGAAATGTACGAAAATATAGCTAACTGACATCAGTAAAATTTCTCTTGATCGTTTGTGGTTGGGGATGCATGGTATGAATCATGAAAGTATACTGTAGTAGCCCATCTTGGATTTGCCATCTCGGAGTGAACAAAAAAAGTGCCCTCATTCTCATTTTTTTTTCAAAATATTAAGACAAGAAACTTTTTTTTTATTTGGCCATAAGTGTCTATCTGCAAGTTGCAACTTATTCTTATAATTACAATTTTACCATGTACTATCAGTATAACTACAGTATAGTAACATTTGTTTGATGGCTGAATGTTCATGATTGTTGTATTGTATGTAAAACTACAGTGTTCTGGAACAGGCAACTTAACCTTCTACTAATACTGGGACAGTATTTTCAAAACAATGATTTTAATTAGTGTTTTTATTTGTTTAAGTGTAATACTACTGTACTGTATTATACTGTACAGTATGTTTTTTTGTATGCTAGAAGCGTCAACTTAATGTATTTGATTGAGAGAATCAATAAATTAAAAAATATTTTTAAGAAATTCATAGTAAAATTACTCTGAAGTATGTATTTTAACTACATCTTAAGTTATCTGAATTGGCCCTATAAAAACTACACTATTATTATTATTACAGTATTATTATTATTATTATTGTTATTATTATTATTATTATTACTGAATATCATACAGTAGGGCTTAATAATACACAAAAGCACAGTATAGTACGCTTTTCATGGTATGAATTGGTACTCTACTGGGATGTTTACAGTATAGTTGCTCAAAATGTTGTTGCACAGTGGTAGTACTCATATACAGTAGAATACAAACAGTGGTAACACCAATAAACTAAATTGAAAAATTTGCTATGACTCTCTTAAACAATACTGAAATAGAGTCTGTGACTGTAAATATACAGACCTTCACATTGGCAGGGAGGGTGCATGGTACAGTATGGTGGATTCATCAGTTGGCTTTGGTTGTTTACTTTTCATTATTGAAATATACCTAGGAGGTAGGATGTTGAAATTACATCACAGCTGGGAATAAACCCAGTAATTTTTATACAGCAACCATACTGTACTCTATGCAAAAGTATAATAATACTGTAATAATAATAATAATAATAATAATAATAATAATAATAATAATAATAATAATAAATTAATAAAAATAATAATATTTAATAATAATAGTAATAATAATAATAATAATAATAATAAAATAATAATAATTATTAAAAATAATAATAATAATAAAATAATAATTAATAATAATAAAATAATAGTAATAATAATCTTGAAAAAGATTATTCATGAAACTGATGTGTGCTGTACTGGTATTAGGTAAGATGCTACTTTATATAGATCTGGGATTTAGAAAAGCGCTCAGTGACTTACAGTAGTTGTGTAGATGCTATAAAAGCCTACATTATTATTTATTATTTGGGAGCTTTCAGTTGCACGAGGACGGTATGACGTAGAACGTAATGGCATCACAAAGTCATCTGCACATGCGAGCGCGTCGTCGCACAATTTGAAAGCTCCCTATATCCTACAGTACTATACTGTACGTGTGGCTACAGTCAGGATAAAGGTACTGTACTTTAGGAAGTTAACACATACTGTGGCCTAAGACGCTTTTTGTGACTATCTGCCTTTAAGAGGTGCTTACTGTAGGCCTATGGTAGGCGATTTGATTGGCTGAGCGATTAAGTCAGGGGCACTGTAACCTTCAGCTGTAATATTGGTGCTGGTTCGAAAAGCTAACTCGCCTACTGTACAGAACAGTAGTTCCTGTGGTGGAACAAGTCTTCTGGAATAAGGACTTTAAACCGTAGAGTACAGTAGGCCCAGTGTGCTCATTTGGCTTGTGTGCTCTTTAAAGAACCCAGTACTGTACATCCTTTGAGAAGAGTAGAGGGTTACCCCGGTGTACTGGTCCATTCAGTTCCCTATTGTTTAATGGATATGCCACGTAGGAGGGTACCCACGTAGGATAGTGATTAAGGTCGCTGATTGGCATATCCTTGGCGCTCATGCCTAAAGAAATGAAATAAATAAAAATCAGCTTACAGTAGCTTCATGTTCACATACTACGACAGGGGTTAAAATCAACGACAACAACGGGGTAACCCCAAAAGATGCAATACATTCTTAAAAATGTGTACTCTGGACCTCCACTTGGTTCTAACAACCGAAACCTGCAAGAAATGCGCTTAAACCAGCGCCAATGTTAAGGCTATAGTTAGCAGCGCTCGTGCCTTACTGCTTGGCCATTCGACTTGCACAGTCTATATTCAGTAGAAGTCCTACATTGCTTTACCTTCATAATGATGCTGAAACATTTTGCCATAACATGAATTTAGAATCAATATGGTATATTTGAAGATAGATACTCTACACCATTTATGACAGAGAACATTTCAAGTACTTATAAGGGCCCCAGGCAAATCAATACATCAAATCTATGTTACATTTAAGTTTACATCCTTAATCAAAACTGATGCGATTTATGTGCCGACTGCAGTTAGTAATACATAATTATGTTTAAGAGTGTACAGTACAGTACTTGATTTCTGAAATAATGTAGTTGTATAGGCCAAATATAATTAAGCATTAGTCTTACAGTATATCTGAAATTTGAAATTACAGTAGGCCTACTTTTTCGGTGAAGGTATTTTTGTTTATTTATTTAGTATTTGCAATACTATCGTATGTACCTGTAGTATACTGTACTGTACTACTGTATTACTACAGAAGGGGTAAACAGGCAGGTACTGTATAATACAGTATATAGAGTAATATATTTTTTTCTGAATAAAAGAAGTAGAATGAATCTTTTTTTGTGCCGTTTATGTTTCAACCTCTTTCATAATCCTCATTATTTTTATTTTCCATGGAAAAATGATTGTATTTTTGAAAAATAGCAAATAGTAAATTTTGTCATGAGGCTAAACAATTGATTAGGGTAGGGACGTGAAACTACTGTAGCAATTAATTTTATTTGGCCTTGTCTGCTGAGATGTTTATTTGGATCCACCAAATTTAATATTGATACGTTACCATGCCAAGCAGAGAAATTAATCTTGTATACAGTACTTGCTTTAATTTAGAAAATGGGTGACCTGATAATTAAGTACCATACTGTAAAATCTGGACACAAAGGCTGAGTTAAATTGGAAGGTAGCAAAGTATACAGCATCGTCAAACGATAGCTTTGAATCAGTATTGCTTGTATACTGTACAAAGTGCCAAACATTGTAGCTGAACGATTTTTTGTAATTTCTGAAGTAGTACTGTGCAGGGCCCTACAGTAACTTAATATAATAGTTTCCTTCTCTCCTAAGGAAGGGTCACTTCGTGTATGATGAGCAGACCAGTAAACCAGTGCCAACTACTGGTCTAGGCCTACTGTAATATAAATTTTTTTTAAATATTTAAATCTTCAAATTTATCTGAAATCACAATACTGTATATTGTTAGCAACTATGGTATCAGATGCCTTTCATGCTGAAGCAAATATGTTTAAAGTAAAAAAAAAATGGTAAAAACTTAAAACAATTCACCGTCAACCTGGTTCTAAGCTGTTCTTAAGTATCTAGCAAGATAATAAAGGTGATTAAGATTTGTTGATGTAGGTGAGCAGAGTCCAAGGTATAGCCTAAGGTACCACAGGTGTGCATAGGTGTGTTGCCAACAATTTAGTGATTTTGAGCAAGGTGTTAAAAAGAGTAATAAACCTTGTTGGTGATTGTAAAAAGCTACAGACCTTGTCTATGAGCTTGTAAAACGAAGCCCAAATAAGTACACTAGTAAAATTCTTAAACCACGTTAAATAAAAAAGCAAAAATTAACAACACAAGAGCAAACAACTATAGCCTGGGTGCAGTAAGAAATTAGCAGGAAAAAAGTAAAGGAAAATTTATTTTTGGTTTTTCTAAATCAGTATATCATATAGTGTCTCAGAAAAAAAATCCCCATTCTTAGAG
>NW_022739518.1:134404-158605 GCF_011630105.1 Anneissia japonica
ATTGTATTGTACTTTGATAACAATAAAATTATTTTTACATTAAAAACATAGTTTTTTCCCGACATAATGGACGCCATCTTGGAATTTGTCATGGTGACATCATCATTCCGATCAAATTTTTTAATGAGAGTGATGAGTAAATATTTAGCCACGTTGTTGTTACATTTCATATCCACAGTATATGTAAAAGTGACCAAAAGCATAAATTTATTTCCCCTATATACCACCACCTTAAATAGTTTAAAATAGGGTATTTTAGGTCAAAATTTTAAAGTGCTGTAAAAAAAATTGCCCAAGCCCTAGGCATGGGGATTTTTTTTCTGAGACACTATAGGGTATGCTGATTTAGAAAAACCAAAAATTAATTTTCCTTTACTTTTTTCCCGCTAAAGTTAATTTCAGCAGTTTTACAACCAGACTACTAGAACCTAGCCTACAAATATAAAGAAAGGATTTAAAAAAGCAAGCAAACCACTGACAGATTGGGGTGGTATTTCCAAGACAACCTTTTGTTAAAAAACAACAGAGATAGAAAGTGAAAGGAGAATTAATAACATTTATAATAAAATTCATAAAAATATAAAGGTGAAATTCATAAAATTCATTATAAAATTCATAAAATTGATGATAAAATTAAAGACATTAAGGAAAATATTCAGAAAATAAATGATAAAATTCATAAAAAGATGATAAAAATTCATAAAATACATGATCGATAGTTTAAAATAATTAATTGAGAAAATTAAAAATATAATGTATTAACTTCTTGGTTTGAAATATTTTCATTGAAAATATGTATATTAAAGCATACATCCTGATTCGATTGGGAGTCTTCTGAATATTCATGCTGTCTCCTTTTCTTTCAAATTTTGTGAAATAATCCCAAATTTCATAAAAGAACTCTCAACTACCCTAAATGACTAATTTAGTTGATTTTTGGTACAAAGAATTAAGTATCTACTGTATGTCAGTGTTTCCCGACTTTATTAACGATGTCAGTATGGTACAATGTCTTTCCGAGTGTTACTGACACCTGGAAGATCAGAATGCATGCATGAACAACTTACATTTTTAATATTTCTTGGGATTAGGGTGCACTTCTCTAGTGCACCTCCAGTCTCCAAATTTTGATTTCTATTGGAACGTCTGTAGATATAATAATCTACAGTACAGTACATACACCTGTGCCAAAAAAAAAAAAAAAAAAAAAAAATTAAAAAAGAGAAAACAACATTATAGTGCTGTGCTACTTGAGTCTTAGTCTTTTTGAAGTACAGGATACAGTAGGCTTGACATGAATTTATTTAGATATTATCAGGTTGGATAAATTCCTTGGTTGATATAATATTTAAAAATTCACAGGAAAAAAAGAAGTCTACTGTATTCTACAGTATTCTGTAGTTCTATAGGCCTACTGTATTTTTAAAAATAAAGAAATTTAATATGGTGCATGGGTCCAATATTTCACCTGTACAACTCATATTCTTGACGTTAGCCATGTGGAGCCCATCATAACACTGTACATACTAGAACATAATGACATATGAATTGTATCATGAAAGTCTCTTAAATGGATTTAGCACTTCTGAATCAAATCAACTGTGTGGATTACGACACAAGCTTGGAATTTTAACGACAAAAGTTGTCAACCATTTAAGCATCAATATTAATTTATAGTATTGATTTGGTCATAAGGTAAAACAACTCACATAAGTTTTGTACAACATCCTTAAAATGTCTGCCAACAGTAGCCTAGATTATTATTTAAATGCACCTACAGTACTGCAAAGCTCATTCCTCTGTCAGTTTAGCTTAAAAAAAAAAATACTGAATATAAATACACAGTATACTGTCCTCCTAACAGTGGCATCAAGCTCGGGCATGGGATGGTCTCTTATACGAGGGAGGCGTGAGGGATTCAGGTATTGTACTTTGAAAAAATATATAATATTTAATACTACAGTATACCGTAATATCATAGTTTCATTAAATGGGGCCCCAACAGTTTTAAACATTGAAAATACACCGCCCTAGCATCATCATACAGTACAGAAACTGCATGTACAGTATCTCAGATTTTTGTTTATGGTGTTGATTGATGTCGCGCGTGACATACAGTAAGCATAGAGGGTCTTTTGATTTACCGACAGTGGTTTGGAAATGGTTAAGCCTGTCATATTCCTTTTCATGTTTTTGTACGTTTCTCACAACAGTAGATAGGCCTACTGTAGGCCTATCATTTCTAAAAGTTGGCCTGTAATCTCTGTTGGTTGTGTCATAAAATTGTCTGAAGTATTTCATCAGTCATGGACCATTATTCTACAGGTATGTTCTCTGACAACACAGTTAACTGTTCATGAAGATCATAAGCTTTGAGCGCGAGAGGGTCGAACCCCCACCAGGGGCCTTTATCCCCTGTTCTCCCGCTCGCAAACTTAACGCTTGCTTATTAGGGTCCCCAATAACAGTCACCACCAGGGTCCCACAAATTCTGTGACGCCTCACAAGTATAAACAACATATACAGACACGTACACAGAACGCACATACTGTATATCTCAACAGATATAAAATCTATAGATGTTTATTGTACGATACCAATTGCCAACTAAATATATACTGTAATTTAATATTTTGTAAAATTTTTTCTTCAAGAGAGGAATGGCTATTTACCTTGAAGAAGTCTTACCTTACTAAAGTATTTAATTGATATTTAGCGTGCTTACTTTTTATTTTCTCCACCTGTCTACCATAATTTGAACTTGGATTAAAAGTACCTTGACATCTTGGTATTGCATAGGAACCCTACAGGGCTAAACTGACCATTCAAGGACATTACATGCTGGTCAAAGCACTTGTCCATCTTGATCAATATTAAGCCTCAACATACCAGCTTAATACTATTGTTGGCTACTTTATAGAAGTTTCCATATCATAAGATCACATCATATTGTTGCTACTGTATAGTGATGAAATACCACCAATCAATAATGGAGATTAAGGATGTTAATATTTGTATGAATACAGAGTATGAATACAGAGTATGAAGTAGTTTTGACATTTTCACCCATGTCTAGTGCTAGAGTAGTCTAAATAGGATTCATACTGTACAGTAGTCTTCAGCATGGTACAGTAGCAAGTTCAATGCACTTTTTAAGATTAAGTTGTAGCCTTGACTAGTACAAGAAGATGTTATCATTCAATTCATGATAATCCATGGGTATTGGATTATTTATCAGTTGAGAAATAATTGTTATTGTTTATGTTACCATAGCAATATCATTGGCATACTGAGTCAAGGATAACATTAACAACAGTAGGGAGGTACTGAATTTCTGTTGACTGAATAGTAATTTAATATTAAAAGTCTGCTAAGTCTACAAATCACACATTACTAAATATGGTAGTACTGAATATTAAAATGTGACTACTATATTGTGTTTATTAGATTTTTATTTATTATTTTTTAATATTAATATTGTTTTTGTTATGATGTTTGTGGGAGCCTTACAGTATCTGTGTTTACTAAATAATGTACAGTACTGTTACCTAACAAATTTAATAGTCTGCTTGTTACTTGTGAGTTCAATCTCTTTTTTTTTTATGATAGTTTAAATGTTTTTAAAATAAAATTGTGAAATCTATGTTAGTGTTTTAGTGAACCATAGTTAACACTATGGTTCACATTTATTTTATTACGTTTTGATTCAACCTGTTATGGTGGTTTTTATCACTGTAGGTTTCGAACTGAATAAAAAAAGTACAGTAGTTATGTGTTCCAACATCAATATCACCTGTGACTTTAAAATGCTTCTTCTATTCAATCCTTAAAAAACAATTTTTTCTCATTAAATTTCAGGTTCTGTTTGCTCTTAACCAAACATTGTTCCAACATGAAAGTCTACGATCAGGGGAAAGTCACATGTCATACACGACCGAAGACCTCATTAGACATTATAATTGTGGAGACCTGGATTCGGTCATATTTAACCGCGATACAGCTCAACTAGCGCGTATGCTGAATACCACACTAACATCAGTTGAATATACAACAGCCAATGAAATTGATGAATATTTTAAAGAAGAGTTAATTATTAAGAGGAATCGTCGTATGGCAAAGCGGGTGAAAGAACTCCTCGAAGAATACCCTAAGAAAAGTTTCTTCTTTGCATTTGGGGCAGGTAAGAGTAATTTAAAAATGCTTTTATTCTTGTACAGTATACTGTAAAGCCTAATATTGTGCTAAAGGCCATGCCTTTCTAGGAATAACTTGTCATGCTCATGAGACAGTGTGGTCAATACATTTTACAAGTCTGTATCCTTAAGAGACTGTACAAGTTGCTTTTGCACTGTCAAGGAGAATGTCCTCATCCATGCTCCAAAATGGTATACTGTACCTTGGATATATACTATAACCATTGGTGTCGATAGATATTTTTAGACATGTAGCAGGCAATATTACGCATTACAACATTATCGACTAGGTAGAGTATTGCATGAATATTACAGTAGTCTGCCCCATCTTCATAATACTGTTTCGTAGAAAGTAGGTTGGCTGGCTCACTACACCTGATAATATTGCCTGCAAGCCTTTGTCTGCTCCTGATGATCTTTTCATTGTATAATACATTGAAACAGTTAAATGGAGACGATAAATTAAAAATTCTAGTACAACAAACAATATAAATACAATATACTGCTGTATGTTGCCTGAAACTGGACCTGGGTTGACGGATTACTTTTGTATAACAGCAATGATAATTAAAATGTTGGTATATTGATTAATTTTTTTTTTATAACAAAATTTATAATGCCAAAGCTTATAATATTTTTAAAGGTATTTTGATTAACTTAATTTATGGCTATGAATAATTTTGCGGTGTCACCAAGTAGAATGTGAAAGTGTCTGGCGCTCGCAGTCGGACGTGACATGACATTCAAATTGGAACTCTGCACAGGAAGTAGATACTGTCTGAGTCATTTATCGGAACCATATTGGAGGAAGGTTCGGTGTGTAACAACATACAGTCCTGCGTGATGCCACAGGACATCATGCTGCTACCCCGGGTACCAATCCTTGTACCTGATTGGCCAGATCAAACCACAGGACGCCATGCCACACTCCATGATATTATCATGGTACCTGATTATCTCATCATACAGTACAACAGGGCATCATACCCCATTGCTTTCCAGTGTATCTATCCTTTTTTCTTTACAGTATTTTTCAGATAAAGCATTTTTTTAATGAAATCTACAGGACTTACGTACTGTACACTAGTAATCTCACTACTCTAGAATAATAAAATACACTTTATTAATTAAGAACCAGTAAAATTTTGTTCAGATTCTGTGTTCATTTCTTTTCAAATTTCAGGCTCAAAATGTTCTTATTTTGTTCTTATTTTACACACTTTTCAGTGATAGAAAATTATTGTTGTATACTGTATCAGTATATTAGTATTTTATTACTATACTGTATACTAATAGAGGGTATTACAGTACATTCACACCTGCTGTTACGGTAGTGCACATAAGTTACTGGTAAGACCAAAATAATTTTACAGTATATATCTAAACATTAATACTTTACTGTATTTGATTATTTTATTTGTTGGGGTTTGTTTTGGGAGTTTTTAAAAATAAAACCCTCATTTAACATTTTACTTCAACCTCAATTTCTTGTTCTTATTTTTATAGCAATTTTAGCCTTAATATTTTTTATTTAAATACTATGTTCTTAAAAAAAGTCTGTACTTCTACATAATATTCATGACAGTTTTAGTGTTCTGTAAATTACAAAACTACTATATGATTAGGTATTAAAACAAGAAACTTTCAATACAAGTACTGTATAGTTAGCTGTTGTGGGTAGTAGCCTGGCATGGTTTATTGACCTCAGACCTTGCAATAGTTTTTGCAGCAAGCAGGTTACATAACAAGCCAGAGTTGATAGATAACTGGGTGATATACTGTATATTGAGAATTAATGTCCTCTTAATGTTGGCAGTAAACATTAAAGGAGAAAGGTGTGTTGTTATTCCTCCTCTCAATTTTTTACCTTCATGGTTTATTTAAACCACAGACCCTATACAGTATACAAATAGGGTCTGTGGTTAAATTATACCATCTTAAACCACTGAGAGCCTACCGTGAAATTTGCCTTACTGTAGTAATTTATTTTTGGCTGTTTGTAAATTACAAATGAACAATTATTTTTTTTGTTCTTTCTTTTGAATGGATAGCAGTTTCAGTATTAAAGACAGTACTGCTTTTTGAAATAGTCAAAGTCAAGATTATAAACAAAAGTACTTACAGTATAGTAAATTTAAACATACAAAATAGCATCGAACTGGGAGGAGAAAAAATATTCCACAAAAAAAATAGTTTTCAAGAGCATGATTGAATTGCAAAGACAAAATTTTCAAATACTGTAGCAAATTGTAATAAAAATTAAAGTAATTTAGTATGTCCAGTTAAACAGATTTACAGAGCATGATTGAAGACAAAATGTTCAAAAAACTACCTTATAAAAACTTAAGTTTATTTATTCATTAATTTAGCAACATTAAAGCCTTCCAATTTTGATTAATTCAATCAATTAAATTTCATATTTAAAATAGAAGAGCCTTTATATTGAATTGATGTTAAAAATAGACATTTTCTACTGTATGTATAAATAGTGTGATTTACTTCATAGGGTTGTACAGTAAACCTTGCATGAGTGGTAGCATGGTAGTGGTGGCACAGTAGTGGTGGCACGGTAGTGGTGGCATGGTAGTGGTGGCACGGTAGCTGACTCTTCGCTGGTGACACTTGATCTCGTACCGACTTTGTTTGCTTGCTTCACTTCATTGGTCTTTTTTAAATCTTTATTGCCGCATAGAGACACCTGTATTATGCACCTTATTGATTGATTGATTAATTGATTGATTGATTGATTGGAATTAATCTGCCAACCTTAAGGTCAGAGCATGTTTCGGAGCTTCCAACTTCCCTCTGCAATTCTATTGTCTTCGGGAAGGTGCTAAATGGCTGTCTCTCTCCACCCTGGTTTAAAGTAGGAAACTGGTAAAATAGGTTCAAGTGTCAGTGTGCTGATTAGCTGATGCAACATTATGGAATTCTCCCCAGGGAACTGTGCGTGTGTTTCACTACTATATGGGTGTTTGATTCAATAACCGCATTATGATAATGTGAAGTGCATACTGTAGAGATGATGTGCTATTATAAAGCCCTGTCCAGACTATCAAATTTTCTTTTGACAAAAAATATCTGACATGCCTAAATAAGGTCATGATGACATCACATCATGGTCATATAGGGACATCATGATCCTAGGGTATGCAAATACAACAATGTTTTGTCAAAGAAAATTTGATAGTATAGACAGAGGTTTTACTGTATAATATTTATTTATTTATTGTTATGTTACTTTGGGAGTAAGGAACCTTAACTTTTGTTGCAGTGATTTACAGTAGTTCACTTTTAAGATTCTGCCTGCTGCTTGAGTTGACTGTTATTGTGTTTGTTTATGTTGATTTTGGCAATAAAAGAAGAATTGCATAAAAAATGAGCATTCCTTCTGGGTAATGGATGGGGGAGGGAATTATTATGGTTTAGGCCTACAGTATGTTTAGGTCGATTAATATAATCTATCAAGTGATTTTGAGTTTGCTGTTTAGTTATTTAAATTGGTATACAGTACATTTTGTAAGTTGTGCACTGCAAGATTTTTTTTGACACCTGAGGGAATGAATTTTATTTAGTGCTGTAGCTAGATCGACAGCAGTTTTGCTCTGTTGAATGGTGCCACAGGGAATACTATTTAAATCCCAAAAAATATCTGACATGCCTAAATAAGGTCATGATGACATCACATCATGGTCATATAGGGACATCATGATCCTAGGGTATGCAAATACAACAATGTTTTGTCAAAGAAAATTTGATAGTATAGACAGAGGTTTTACTGTATAATATTTATTTATTTATTGTTATGTTACTTTGGGAGTAAGGAACCTTAACTTTTGTTGCAGTGATTTACAGTAGTTCACTTTTAAGATTCTGCCTGCTGCCTGAGTTGACTGTTATTGTGTTTGTTTATGTTGATTTTGGCAATAAAAGAAGAATTGCATAAAAAATGAGCATTCCTTCCGGGTAAGGGGTGGGGGGAGGGAATTATTATTGTTTAGGCCTACAGTATGTTTAGGTCGATTAATATAATCTATCAAGTGATTTTGAGTTTGCTTGTTTAGTTATTTAAATTGGTATACAGTACATTTTGCAAGTTGTGCACTGCAAGGTTTTTTTTGACACCTGAGGGAATGAATTTTATTTAGTGCTGTAGCTAGATCGACAGCAGTTTTGCTCTGTTGAATGGTGCCACAGGGAGTACTATTTAAATCCATTTGCTGCTGAGCCTCAAATTGTACAACTTTTGTGACTTTTAATCTTGGATCTTGATAGGTACTTAAGATGTCTGCTGCAGCAGCTGTTGTACTTATTTTGTTTATCTCCCCAATTTATGTATTGAAATTGCATCTTTAAGTTTTTATATTTGTTGTACTGTAAAATTACTAAGTTTACATTACTGTACAACATAATCTTCTGTTTATTTTAGACAGATTAAAGAAAATGGTAGTTTTAAAACCTGGTTAGCACCAACTTACCTTACAAGCAGATTTCATATTAAAGAATGTCCTTATGACACCAGATCTGAAAAATCATTTAACACTACCCAAACCAAGAACAGATTATAAAAAACGTAGCAGAGGTGCTAAAGTATGGAATGAACTTAGTGATGACCTCAAAAACTCAAATAAAATTTCCAATTTTAAAATGAAAATAAAAATCAATTAAAGTATTATAGTTAATGATGTAAGTTTATTTACGATAAATAAGTTTAGTTTAAATGTAGTTAAGTTTCTTTCAGTAGGCCCTAATGTGATTTTATTTTTTTTTAATAAGTCTATTTTTACCTTTTTGTTTTAATTTCTGATTTGTTGCTATTGTACTGAAGGCTCCTTTAATACAGTATACTTTTATTTTTTATAAGAACACATTTTTTAAGAACACTGAGGCTGAAATTGCTTAAAAATTAAGAACAAAATAAGAACAAATTGAGACTGAGATAAAATGTCAAATGAGGTTTTTGAAAAACCAAAAAATGATATCTGTACCTTATGTGCAGTAATGTAGGTGTGACTATGTAATACCCCCTATAATCAGGTGTACTCTCATTTGGGACCATTTTTACCAGGCCTTTTTTCTGGGGCAACTTTTCCAGGGCATTTCTGGGCAAAATTTTACTGGTTCTTATAAAAAAAAAGTGTATACCATTTGACTGAGTTTGGTGGAGGAGGACAGTACAGTATGTATCCAATGTGTTGGTACTGGCACTGCACTGTGGCTGTCAGGGCCCCAAGATCAGCCAAACTCCTCAATCCTATAGGGAGTTTTGATATTGTGAATTTGTAATAAAGAAACATAAATAAAAATACTACCCTACAATACTGTACTAAAGAACTGACTTACAGTATAATAATATACTCATCTCAATATTAAAAATATGAATTTAGGAATAAATTATGAGTAACTTGTATCAAGGGAAATCTTGCATAAGGTAATCTGGATGAATTGAAGCAATTGCTATAGGGAAATGGGCAGTGATTTGCAGTCTGCAGCTGGTCACAACATACTGACATTTATGAGTAGCACTTCCACTAACAAAGTGTGATGACACAAGTACAGAAATGCTGCTGAACTAGGTCTTCAGTGCACTAGTTGCCAGTTGTCAACTGAGTCTACAATCTCACTAAATTTTTCACAAATCCCATTGGCTGGTTTTTAATAAATATTATTACTTTAGCTTTCCTTATGATTAGATTAATTTTATATCTTTCCTGGTGCCATAGGTAAGAATTCCACACAGTTTGGTCAAGGGTATTCCTGGCTGTAAAAATTGTTGAATTATGTAAAGTTTTTTTTTTTTTTGCAAGGCCAAAAACTGGTTGTAATGCATAACTTAATTACTATACAATAGTGATTCAACTAAAGTTACAAAATCTTTACAATTACTAGCTAAAGCTATTGAGTAGGCTAAATGTATAAGATTTCCTAAGCAGTTTTGTCGTTTTCTTTAAAAGTATTTCACTTAACAAATCACACATTGATAGAGAATTAAAAGGGCCAAAGACGTCGGTGACTCTTTGATTTGCATTCGCCGACTCTATGTAAGCCACCATGACATATTTTGTATTGTATTCTCTCAATATATTGAGAGAAAGCGTATCATTGAAGTGTTATAATGTTGAATAAAAAATACCTGTTGATAGAACTTTCTTTTGTACTAACCATCCTTGAGTATTAATGGTTACTGTCTGCTAGGATTGCTACAATGTCAGCACTCAAATTGTTTAAAGTTGGGCTCTGGAGGAAAGATTTTTTTTTATTTTGTTGTAGAACTGATTTTTCTAAGACACAAAAAGCATATTTGACGAAAAACTCAGAAAAGATTAACGAGACAGTTTTTTGATATTTAAAAACTGGGGGAAAATGTGGAATAAAGAGTGGTTACGCCACGTCCCCCCCCTTCCATCCCCCCAGTTTTTAAATATTCAAAAATCTATCTCATTAATCGTTCCCGAGTTTTTTGTCAAATGTGGTTTTTGTGTCATAGAGAAATCAGTTTTACGATTAAAAAAATAAATAAAAACTTTCATGAAGCCTTGCTTTAATAATATCCATTGTATTATTTTCATTCTTTACTTTCACTTTGTCCTTTCACCTTATATTTGATACAAAAACAAACTTATTTTTAGTGATTGCATCTTCTTAGTGAGTAGAAAACAAGTTTATTGAAATACAAGTACTGCAAATAGTTATTGTTTTATGTTGGGAGCATCTGAACTAGGTTTGCCTTTCATAAGCAGTTACTATGTCAAAATTAGCAATTTAGCTTTGGAATGCAGAGCTACAGTAATTGATCACTTTTTAAAACTTTTAAAATTTAAAACATCTTAAAGAGTTTTAAGTTTGTTATTGAAACAGCTTTTGATACTGCATCATAGGAATTTTCTTCTAAATGTATTGGTACTAAATTATGATGTTGGTGAATACAGTGAGAGACACAGGTACTGTAGGAATTAGAACAGTTATTTATTATTGTAAAATGAGTGAGCTTAATTAACAAGTATTGATGTGGAAAGTGGTGACTGGTGCTGTTCTCACCTGTTGCACATCATAACATGGTTTTCCTTTTCGATAGGTGGCTACAAACGCAGCATTCTTCAGTCAATGAATGTAGAACACTGCACAATAAAGGCAACACGAGATGCTTCATTAGTCCTACACTAAACCTTTATTATTTATTTACGAATTCACTGAGAATTAGGAAGCATTGTGGAGCATTCTTCCAATGCAGTGACCAAAGCTTAAGCCATTTTTACAGCTCATTCTGTCAATTATACAGCCCACCTCACACACCTAGGCTACCTACAGTACCACTGTAGTTACATGCTTTACTGCACACTGAAGAAACACATTAAAGAGACTTTCACATTTTACCGGGCATGTACGGTAAATTTCAAAAGTCAGTGAACACTAATGAACTGACATGCTGGATCGCAGTCAATAAATGATGGAGAGATGAAGATTGTTATATTCTTCATTGGCATTAAATGTTGAGTATATGCTCAGAATTCATTATGACGTCGATTACAAAGAAAGCCACTTTAAACTCACTGCAATTGTTACATACCTTCCATTTCTTGCTTGAGTTGTCGAAATCAAATATATAGAATGCTAGAATACACTCAAGAGATATTTACTAATCAGCAGAAATATTTCCAATGTCAAATTCTTCATGAATTTGAAATGTAAATATTGAAACGTTTATTTAAGTCTTAAAGATGGACCGTTACTTTGAATTTGAACGTGACTTTTGTTATTGATGAAAATAATCATAATCCTCAAACACCTTGAATTGTATTATTCCATAGTTATATGTATCACAATTGCTTTTATTCATAGTATTTACTGTTATTATAATAAAGATACTTATTTTTTTATCAAAATATTACATTACATGGTCCATTTGACTGGGTAAACATCATATCACCGTGCCCCTGATTATTACTTCAGATTTAATATTGACACTTTATAATTGTTTGGTTTATTATAACAATGAGATGAGAGTTATTGATGTACCGTATTATTAACAGTAACATCAAATGGCTTGTCTTATCAGTAAGAACTACTGTAAAAGAGCATTGCTGTACACGGATTGGGTCTTAAAAGTGCAGTTTTCCCAGGTTCAGCACCACCAAACTCATATTATCACACTCAGACATTTCTAGGGGAAGAAGACTGGGGTAGGCGTGCATCTTCATCCCCACTGCTGCACACCCCAACATGATAAGCTGCGCCAAAAAAAAACACAAACATTTGATCAGTGTCCCCAAAGTCTACCACTGTGACACATGTCATTGATACAAGTGAGATAGGTTCAACAGTACATTACCCTTAATTTGTGTAGACTATAAATTATCAATGGTGAAAAGTTCAGTAACATCATGTTACCATGGCATCTGTGTGAGTATAGGTACTGTAACCATGGCATTGGTGTGAGTATCTTTGTTTGTTTTTGTTGAACAAAAGCTACATAATAATATTAAGCTTGTAATTTCTCAACTTTCAGCTCTTGTTGAAATTTGATTTGCTTTTAATAAACACTCACGTCACAATCATTCTTCTTTTTCACATTATAAATTTATATTTGTAAACATTTGTAACTTGAGAAATCTTGCATTGAATTTAACTATTGGAGCAGTTAATGATGCAGCAAATTGTGGGCAGAAACCTAACACCAATTTTCCTGAAAAAAACATTTATTTAGAAATTTGACTTAACATGAATCAGGATTATGTTCATCTTTGTTTATGTTTTGATATTTAATCTTGTTGTTATAAAGGTACAAAAACAGCAAAAGTATCTTTAAATATTGTTCAAGTCAAGTCCTAATATTGGAGTTTATCAGTCGTAACTAATACTGTATGTTGTTACTTTTCACTCGTGGGCGTTGAGCAAGCAATGTTAGTTATTCACTACTCCACCCTAAACTTGAGAAGCATGTGCTAATAGTGTGGAAATAAGCTGCCTAGCGATTGCCTTGGATTACCACCCAATTTAGGACTGGCTAAAGTGTGTTTCGAATTGGAAACAATTAGAAATCTTTTGAACTGCAGGTAGTCTAGAATTTCTAGTTCTAGAAATTACTGAGAAGGAAAATGTAAAAAAAAAATAATACTGTATGATAACAGACTTTGTGGCCTTATTTTATAGATTCTCTCTACATAGAGTACCTTCAATGTAACATTAAATATGATATTTTGATATGTTGTAGAACTGATTTTTAAGACAGAAAAAAGTTGTTTTTGACAAACTGGTAAACGGTGAATGAGATATATTTTTGAATATTTAAAAACTGGGGGAAGGTGTAAAAAAGGGAGGAATATTTAACAATCTGTATCTCTTTCACCGTTTCCCAGTTTTTTGTCAAACAACTTTTTTTCTCTCTTAGAAAAATCAGTTCTACAACATATTAAAAGAAGTTTTCCTCTGGAGCCTGACTTTAATTCTTATTAAGTCTTTGATATTTCTTTTATTCTTTATCTGGATATTCCATTCTACATACTTTGATTGTTTTTTTTATTTGAAGTAGAAAGTTAAAACAATTTATTTTGAATGTGGAAAATTTGTAAAATGTATATCCTACTGTACAGTAAGGCAGCAAATGGTGTTTGATGAAATGATTGGTATGGCTAATATTTATGTATTTTTTAAATTGAAAAGCTTAGAAATCACAGAATATTAAATTAATTTTTTTTTAAATGTGTATCTTACTGTATTGTATAATTACAGAACAATACTCTTGATTATTGAACTTCAATGTGTCAGAAGGCTTATAACTGGAGTACAAGTTTTCAACATTTTTCCATTGGAGCCTGAATTTCATCCCATTGCTCTTTTATTACATGTTTGTCTTTGGTCATAAAAAAATCACAGACCAAAATTGAATCCATTTGTGTGAAATTAAATGGCCTAGTTTTTTATAATCACAACCATACTGCCAATACTCATCAACCTTGGATGTTGCAAAAATATTTCAAGTATCTTCATAACAAGTAGGTCTTCTGAGGTCCATAACACACTTAAGAACACTTGATGGTTTCTGCCTTAAATTCCTCTTCTATGCATTCTCCCCTTGCTCCTTCAAAAGATTATTTCAGATTTAAGAGACATTTTCCATCTACTTTGAAAGTTTCATTTGAGATATTCAATTCTTCTATAGTACATACTACTATATATTATGGTTCTCTTTATTTTACTCTTGTGTGTTTTTTTGTGAACTTTAATTGTACAGTGTTAGCATTCTACAGTGTTGATATCGATACCACAAATCATCCGTCATTTCACATTGCTATTATTGGACTCCTGTTCACTAATGCAAACTACATAATAAATATGATCAGACTGTCATTCACTATGCAATGTACAATAGATCCTGTCAATGTTGCAGCTCACCCTTCACTATTTTTCACATGAAGTACAGTAAGTTACTTACACTTTGCAGATCTAGTGCTTGAAGCAATGATTTCTATTGACGTCATAACGATGTTTTATTTGTCCAATATCAAACTTGAACCCCTGTCATCTAATGCCTCATGGGGTTGTCCAAATAAAAATATTCATTTGCCAATCAACATATTTTAATTGCAGTTTTTAATGTTGTGGTATGCAAAAGTGCAATATTCACCTTCCCATAAACTCACTCTATTCACCCTAGCCAGAGGTTTTGATACTACACTTTTTTTTTTATAAGAACCAGTAAAATTTTGCCTAGGCTCATTGTTCTTATTTTTCGGCTGATTTCAGACTCAAAATGTTCTTATTTTGTTCTTATTTTTACATACTTTTCAAACATAGAAAGTCATTATCGTACAGCAGTATACTGTACATTGTACTGGAATGTAGGTAAAAGTGGCCCCGGAAAGAATGGCCCCTGAAAAAAAAGCCCCAGGAAAAAGGCCCCTGTAAAAATGACCCCCAACAACAGGTAGGTACACCTACTGTACTATATTATAGAGGGTATTACATAGTCACACCTTCATAAGGTACAGATATGACTTTTTGGGGTTTTTTTTAGTTTTTTGAAATAAAAATATCATTTGACATTTTACTTCAGCCTCAATTTGTTCTTATTTTGTTCTTAATTTTTAAGCAATTTCAGCCTCAGTGTTCTTATAAAATGTGTTCTTATAAAAAAAAGTGTATAGGCTCTAGGTGGGGGCCCCCCTGTTTTGGACCCCCCACTGTCAAATTTCTAGAGCAACTATTCATACTGTAGGCCACTGTCGGCTAATGTATTCTATTCATTCATACTATGCACATACTAATAACAACCAACTGTACCCTCCATACAACCCCTTCGCCCATGCTGCAACTGGCCTCTCTTCCAGTGCCCTTCAGCGACCTTGTAGTTCCTATAATCTACAAAAGTGAACACTATCAAAATCCCCTCTTTAAATCTTTTGTACAGTGCAGTATGTTTGATTGATACAGCGATAAATTATCAATTTGTCAGGCTGAATGGTTTTGCCAATGCAAACAATCACAGAATTAATATTAGTGGCGTCGAAACTGCTGTCTGTGGATCTATTGATGATGAACTCATCTTCCATGGATTTGCAGCATGTAGAATTTGCTGGAATTATTTAATAACATCATTGACCAGTACAGTAGCGTATCCATCATCTTGTTGGTTGAATTAACGTAAATTGCAGAGCTAGTATCCAAATTTAACTCTATACCTCAAACCTTATAGTCAGCATTTTTAATTTTTTCCTCATTTTTTGTACAATAGGTGAAATAAAATAAAGGATTAAAATTCTGTAAAAGGAAATGATGTATTTTAGTACAGTACTGTACTGTGTTTAGTACTGTTTGTCTTCAGATTCTTTATTGTTTTTTGTGATGAGTTCCTTCTGATGGTACAGTAAAAGTACAGTTTACTAGGAGACATATTCTGAATCTCTGCTTTTATCTGCAGAGTGTACTCACATGTTCTTACACTTTCCTTAACATGCACATGGGAATATTATCATATTGCACATGGGATAAATGCCTCTAACATTTTTTTTAAAACTAATTTCTTGCTATCTGTTTTAGCTAATAAACTATTTGAATTACTTAAAACAGACATTCATTCAAAAGTCACTTGACATAGTTTAGTAATAGATGAGTTTAGTGTATTTTAAATAATTCATTTCTCTGAAGGAAGAGAAATAAAGATGGAATGAAAAAAACAGGTAAAACAAGAATGTAAACAGGTGAGAATACATTGGGATGTTGAGTTTGAAAAGAGGGCCAAATGTTTGCTAAAACCTGTATATTCCTGGCCAGGGCTCTCTTCTGACATTGTTTAGGCTGTCTTGTTTATATACTGTAGCCATTATTTCCCAATTATATAGATAAAATGATAGCTTAGTTTGGTTTCAAATGGAACTTGACAACAATATGATTTCATAGAGTTAGTAAGCATTGTATATTTTAAATAAGTCCAATGCTTTGAGAGAATATTAAAATATACTGATTAACACTATTGTTTTTACATCATGGAAACTACAAATCCTTTATTTGGAGATTTACTATGCTTCTATTTTCTATTGTAAAGTGGATCCAGAATTAATTTTATTTATTGTCCTTATAGGAGAAAATTTACCATAGAAGGATTGCAATTCGCATAGGTTGAATCTATATGTGGCAAAGACAAGCCAAACCAGTCACTCGTCACAAAAATCGATTTTGAGTTATTAATACAGTGTTAGAGAGTAAAATAATAGCTATAAAATGGTAAAAAAAAAACATTCAAATTGGACATTTCCTTATGAAGTTACAAGCGTTTAAACATACAGCTGTTTAAAGAACAATATATGAGAAATTAGCCTTCAAAGTTTATGATTTCAGGCATTTCTCATGCAGAAACAATCATTAAATCTTTAAAAAGTGTTGTTTTAACATTAAAAATGGGGAAAATAACAGCATAGGATGATGTATAGATATGTAAAGATTAGTTTAGTGCAATAAAATAGATTTTTAAAAATTTGACATTCCAGCATGTTTTGGCCATTTTCTCTGAAACACGATTTGCGACGAGTGACTGGTTTGGCTTGTCTTTGCCACATATGTGCTTTAATGTTGTACTAATAAAAATAAAAACCTAAAAAAAAGTCCATTACAACATTTGACTAAACTTAAAAAGATCAATAAATGTAAATGTAATTTAATAGAAAAGGCAGTAATACTGTACATATCATTGTTGATGACAGTATCCTAAAGATGTTTAGCTCTATCTTCCCAGGAACTACTATTTTCATATCATATCAATTATACAGAATTATCATTTGAAGTAATAAAAAAATGTATAATTTAATTTAATTGTTTTGGATTATTAGGTGTTAATTTAATTATGTTATTATGGTAATAATTATTAAGATTATTAAGATACTGTACATTGCAGGAATGAAATTCTGACTTGAATACTTTAAACAAGGACATTGTTCTCCATTAAGATCGCTATTAGTTCTGTCAATCAAAACTTGAAAGACGAACCATGTTGATGTTCGTTTTAAGTCTTCGTTCATTGATTTTATTTGTGCCGGCAGAGCACTTTCAGTGTTTAGTACTTCTTCAAGATCACAAAGGAAAAGAAATGATTTAAGTACTTAGATGCAGTCAGGAACTTAAGAGGAGAAAGAAACATCAAAATAGTGTTGTAGATGAAAGGTAGTGTAATTAAAGCGGAGTTAATGTATTGACCAGCAACAAGGACATGAACATGAATGCAGATTAAAGACTACCTCATTCACTTGTCCCACATTAACTCTCATTAACCTCTCATCAATCTTGCTTTTTTATTGTTATTTGTAAGTCTGATGTAAAGAAGGATGTTGAATGAGAAACCTTAGGTTGAATAGGTACTGTACATACCATAGAGTATGTGCCTCAGGTTGCTTGATATTAATAAGACTTGCTACAAGTTTCTTGTCATTTATAGAGCTTTAAACAAATTTAGAGGTCAAGAAGCGCAGGGTTGCTGCAGTAACTTCTACCATAGGCAATTATTTAATTTATTCTAATTCATTGCTTGCTCAAGGTTTTAGCTGAAAACTGTGTAAAACATTGTTGATTGACCCTGTATAACGGTGTTCAAAGTTATTTTTAAAAATAAATGATTTAATTTATTTGTATAATTACATAAATTACAGTCTTCAGAGTAGCTTCATGGAAAAAATTGTACTGTACCTGACTTCCTATAATTATATATAATACAATGTACCATACAGTATACTGCATTGTTTTTAATTGTACTTGTATACAAAAATGATATTATTAGAATGAATTTCGATGCAGTGTAACTTTATTGTGTGATAAGTGTTATGTCAGTGAGAAAATTGCTTTCTTCATTGAAGTTGATAGCTTGGAGTATGTTACCCAAGGTACCTACAGTACTGTAAAGTATATTAATTCAAGTTTTTGCAAGTTCTGTGCTAGTCCTGTACAGTGGACAGGAACTGAGCAGACACCAGTTTAAAATGAGACTATAAAATGCTGGTTACTTTGTCACCAATTAGTATGGTACTTTACCGGAGTGTAGCACATTCAACCACACTTATGGATGTAAGAGATGATAAAACATGTCATAAAAATCGTAGTATGGGAAGTGGAGCGCTTAGGAGGTGACAATAAAATAACATATTTATTTGGATAGTGCCTTGCTTTGCTATTTCGTGAATAAAAGACTGCTTGAAAGAGTTGAAGTGGCTGTCGTTTGACACCTTTTTGTATTTTGTTTTTGCTCAAATTTAAATAATTTTGACACTTTTATAAATGAACTGTCCACCTTGCGATTGCTTATCATCTACAGTCACAATTTACTTAAATCATGATTGTTTTATGAATAAAAAAAATGTTAGACTAATATTTTTTGCTGGCTATATTTCAAAGAGTTACAATAAAAGAAGTGCAAAGATAATAAAAGTAATTAAGTTTGTTTAGGCATCAGAGAGTTACAGTCCAAATCCCAATAACATACAATTAACACTAATTTGCTTATGGCTTTAGTAGAGGTTAAAGAAACCAATGAACAAGAATAAATTCAGACAAGTTATTAATTTAAATTGATTTTCTGGAATCCTTATTATTTAAATGTAAGATTAATATTATTCCCTTAGCGCCCACTACTATTTCTTTGGCGGTTATGTTTGTTTTTGCCTCTGGTTTTCTGCAGGGAAATATTTTGGGTGATTGTGATAATACTGTAAATAAATAATGAAACATCTCTGTGATTGCTCCTTTTATCACCATGCAAACAATTGTTGACTTGCCATAATGTATTGAATTCTTACCAAGTTGCAACTTAGAGGGCTCTGTTAACAAATATTTTTTGATGACTTCAACTGACTTGGGACACTTTCTACACCCACTTCAGCAAAGAACAACCTGTTGACCATGTATGACCCTGCTTTCTGGTATAACAATAAAAGAAAGTGAGGCATCAAATGAGAGAATTATGGACATTTGAGCATTCCATTTGTAAAGAAAAAAATGCTTGGATGGTTAAAAATGCAAAAGGTGGCTCTGTGGTCCTTTGTACCAAAGCTAGTGTAAGCAAACGATTAACTACAGTGAGTCTTCTATTCCGACATCGGCCTAAGTGCAGCATATCATCCACTTACCTGAATTTCAATCTCTCATGCTTTTTTTTTTGCTTTTTTTTTCTTTTTCATGTTGGTTGTGCTTTTGAATTGTGTATTTTATAGAGTACTCGCCGTCCCTTTATGGTTACATATTACCAGGCATGCCTTTCCCTTTTCACAAGTGTTCTCAAAATTACAGTACTGTACATTTACAATTCTTATATTATTCATTGATTCCTTACCATACCTTTTCACATCATTCTTATTGCAATAATTTGAAAAATAATTACTCTGGTATGATTTCTAGTGATCACCTCCTTTATCTTCCACATTCTGTCCAGCATATTCATTGGAAGCTGCTAATGCTATCCTTCTCCTTAGAATGTCTGCCATCCCTCCCCCTTGAGATTTCTGCAATATCGCCCTCTGAAATAACATACTGTACGCTGCCCCTTGTTACATGACTACTATTCCTGAAATCTCTGCCAATGCTTTCTTAGAATCTGTCATCTCTTCTCTGTAATTTGCAACAATTTCTTTTTTATGGAATCTTACACATCTCCCTGGAAACTCCTGTTTTGTCCCCTCTGGATTCTGCATTTGGAAAAAAATGACATGTGTGACAAGATTTGAAGATTGTATAAATTATTACCTATACTGTCTAAACAGTATATGTAAGTTATGTTTGAAGTATACGCTTCAAGAAGTAAATCATGTCATAAAATATACACACCATACTGACGATCATTATTAAACAGTGATTTAGAATGATTGTAGATGAGAATTTGTGATTATCAGTCTTAACTTCCCGTTAAACTTTCAGACAGCTGAGGAGATTAATAATTTTTAGACCCATCCTTTAGAATAATCTGGGGTTATGCATAGTAATGTCATCAATGATGGACTTGGTACTTAAGATCACATATTATATCTTACCTTCAAGAATTGCTACTCTACCCTATTATTATTGATGTTACTCAATGACATAGAGTACCCATATCGATCAGTACATTTCAAACTTTAATCAAATTTATAATGCAAGTGTGCCTGCAACATCGTTGACATGATTCTCGCGTAAAAGAAAACAATGTCTGAATTTATTAAATGGCAATTTAGGTGAATATGACAATAAGGGGTTGTTCAACATTATCAACATTTTCACAAGTGTGCAAACAGTAGGCTAGGGGGGAGGGGGCAGACAAATTTGTACACTCTACACATGCAATGCAGTATGTAAAATAATGGTAAAATAATAATCTAAATAAAATAATGTAACCATGGATTCATTTTTAAGCAACCAAGTACATTGCTTTACTTGACTCTACAAAAAATGGAAAATGGTTTTGCAAAATCAACATTTTATTTGTACTTTTTCAAAGGGGAGGGAGGAGGTACCGAAAAAGATAAATGAATATTTTAGTCCAAAAGTCTCAAAAATGGCATCCAACAATAAGGGGTCTTTGCTTGTCCGGGGAACGCCGAAACAACTGTCAGACAAGTGCAATGCTACTGCTGCTCTATCTATTGAGTATCGGTATAATTAGCTAGATAATATTGAAATTGGTTGTTTGTAATTAAAGGTAAAAACAAAATATTACCTTATTTGTACTGGGTAGCCTGTTCAGTATAAATCTACTATTCTCCCACAGGGCCAAGTTATGGGTGTAGAGTTCTTTTTTTGTCTTAGACAAAAAAAAATATGGTATTCAGTTGAACCCAGGAACCAGAGATAGTAGGCAAGCATTTAAACCATCAAGTTATTCAATTCCATCGACTCCATTAGTGTAGTAGGCTCTTAATCTCTTTGCATAGAATAGTAATATATAAATGCTTATTATGCTAATCCATTTTGTAATTTCTATTCAGTATGTTACCAGTACTTATTTACAGGTGAATCATTTTAGAATATAACCAAAGTATTATCAATATTCTGAAGTTATTTAATTTTTTGTTTAGTACAGTAGATGTATTAAGCCGCTTTCATAAATTGAACAAAATACAAAATATAAATGATCTTAAAGAAATATGAAAAATATTTTAATATTTCCATTATAATTTAACCAAAATACAAAGCAACTGAACATAAATATTAAATATGGAACTTTAATATTGTTTGTTTTTATCATTCAGTGTAAATGGCAGTATATATTTTTTTATGATATATTAATAGAAAAAATCCATTAAACAATAGTGTTAAAATTAAGTTGTAACTCTTCTGATATTGATGTGTGTTGGTAACTGCCCTGTATCTGCAGATTCAGTTGGAATGAATGGTTAATGTTTCATGTACAATTTATTAGAATCGATCTACAGTATCCTATGAAGTCTGCAAACAGTTGTGCAGGCTTAATTTTTCCTAAAACATGTTCTGTGGGTGTTGTTGTTGTGAGAGTGGGTGTTGTTGTTGTGAGACTCTGTACCTTGGTTCATTTAAATTTTCTAATGGTTTTATTTATAGAATACTGAACAGTGGAAAAATAAATTGTTTATTTTTTAAACACAACTTGGGATTCAGTACAGAAAACATAATAATTTTTATTGTTTTTTATTTTACTGCTTTACAAGACTTTTATTGTACCAAACTATTACCTCACACTGCCAATAATGATGTTTTCAAATGAAATATAATTGGTTTTTTTGCTGGTTATCATACTTACGTACTGAAATAAATGGGAATTTAAAAAAAAACAACATTCACATTATATTTTTTCCCGTCCATTGCTTGCATTAAAATCTTCCATTCAGAAAGCTTTGTTTCATCTTGCTCATTATTCATAGTATCTTTTTTTTTTCTTATAAACCATTTCTAGAATCTTTTTTAATGAATGCGTAATTTAATGTTTGCAATTTGCATTTTTCATCACTAAATATTTTCATGCAATGTACACATTTTCTAGTATCTGGAGATACTGTAGTACAAAGCTCACCTATGATGATTTAATAAGCTGAAGCATGTTACCTTATTATTGTTCATTAATTTGTTTCAGGTCACTTCCTTGGAAACCACACCGTCATCGATCTTCTAAAATCAGAAGGGTACACCGTTGAACATGTGCCTGCTGATGAAGAAATTAAAAGGTAATTTATTTATTTTTTTTCATTGTATATTTATATTCAACATATGATAAACACCCTCTATATGAGCTTGATACAAGGCAGTCTACAACAGACGCAAGCTGGGTTTTAGAGGATGAATAAAATTTGTACTAAAGCTTTGGTAAGCAAATGTGGCAAATACAAGCCAAACCAGTCACTCGTCGCAAAATTCGATTTTGAGTTATTAATACAGTGTTAGAGAGTAAAATAATAGCTATAAAATGGAAAAAAAATCATTCAAATCGGACATTTCCTTATGAAGTTACAAGCGTTTAACCACACAGCTGTTTAAAGAACATATATATATATATATGAGAAATCAGCCTTCAAAGTTTATGATTTCAGGCATATCTCATGCAGAAACTATCTTTAAATCCTTAAAAAGTGTTGTTTCAACATTGAAAATGGGACAAATAACAGCATAGAATGATGTGTAGATATATAAAGGTTAGTTTAGTGCAATAAAATAAATTTTTAAAATTTTGACATTCTAGCATGTTTTGGCCATTTTCTCTGAAACACGATTTGCGACGAGTGACTCGTTTGGCTTGTCTTTGCCACAAATGGTTTCGCCAATGAATCTTGTTTCATCCAATTTTCTGCAGTCCTAAAAAAGTGCCATGTTTATCCTAGAACAGTAGCAAAAAGTACAATTTACAACTATACAGTGCTCCTTAAACCAGGTACTCACTGGGCGCGACAGCGACGCGACGGCAACGTGACGACGAATGCACGTGATGGCACGGAACCAACAGGTCGCTTTTTTAATGAGGATCCGTTCAGACTGCCACTGACAATCAGCAGACGGCGTTATGTCGTCTATCGCTCTCCGGAAGCAGAGGTGGATTCGTCGTGCAACGGTCATACGATGCAGTGAGTGCCTGGCTTTAGGGTCTCTCCTATACCACTACTTCTGTTGAGGGCCTGTAACACTACTTCTATTAAAGTCAGGCTCCGGAGGAAAAAATTTTTTTGATATGTTGTAGAACTGATTTTTCTAAGACAGAAAAAAGTTGTTTGACGAAAAACTGGGGAACGATGAATGAGATACAGATTTTTTAATATTTAAAAACTGGGGGGAAAAGGGGCGTAACTGCTCATTTTTACACTCTTATTCCTCAGTTTTTAAATATTAGAAAAATCAGTTCTACAACATATCAACATTTTTTTTCCTCCGGAGCCTGACTTTAAGGGGGACACTCTTCCACAAAAAAAAATAAATAAAAATGGGAAATATGTATTTAACACATATCAAACCTCAACTAAAGGGATGACTAGATCATATAAACAACTATTCAATCTCGATTAAGAAGACACTACTATATATTTTATCATAAGTACAATAC
>NW_022739518.1:159113-164832 GCF_011630105.1 Anneissia japonica
ATATTTTGACTATTGAGCCATGAATTGAACAAAACCATTTTTCTTTCATCCTTTATGGACATCCATTGGTAACAGGCCTACCATGTGTTTTACTACTACTTTTACTAAGTTTGTCAATTTTTACCCTTAACTATGATATTAATTTATTCATTTTACTGTGTAGTCGTGTTCAGGGTAAAAGTTTCATAAAAATAGACATGAATGTTATTAGTAATTTGTTGTAGAACTTGAATGAATAATGATTCATAAAGTCTCGCTTACTGGCACTGATATGTAACGGTTGATGTTTCATCTACTTCATTATTAAAAACGAAATTAAAGAAAGACTGAAATGTTGATGCCTGTCAGTGTCATGTTTCAAAGTATGAATATAAAAAAATAAAAATTCAGATTTAAAATTATCACATGTTGTCGTCATACTGTATGAATAACATTGCACGAAAATAAAAATTACCGACCAACAATAAAACACGTAATGTATACGTGTACCATGTAGTAATACACTATTACAAAATTCAAAATTCTTTTCCTTTGTTATTATAATATGATTTTAAGAAAGTCAAAGCTTTTTCAAAGCCGACATCGTGCTGTATGCGCGAGTGACTTGAGTAGTCGAACAGTATGTCAGGGAGACTATTATTACCTGCAGCCCTAATATTGTTGGTGCAAGTTTGACTCTCACGTCTTCTTCTGAGCTCCAGTTGCTGAACCAAGTCTTCTTCTAACTCTAAACCTAGGCCCAGTATACACAATTGGCTTGTGAGCACTGTTAAGAACCCAGTCCCAGTCAGGCTCGGCTCTTCTTAAGTTATCTTGAGCAGCAGAGATATTACCTCGCTAATAAAGTGACTTTCACCGCAAGTTCAGTACAGATTTACAGACACTATCAAGTTCATGTGGAAAATCCCAGATAGATAAATCGTTCTGGGCATGCGTATGGACATGCATGGGCAGTTTTGAAGCAAACATTCTGATCATTGCCTGCACGTGACACGCTAAAACTAACTTTCCCATGCTAAAAAAGAGTGAATGCTATAACTATATTTCTTCAGCGATTTCGTTATTTAAAACATAGTTGTTATATTCCTTAAGTTAATACATATATTCTGAAAATGCAAATCTCTCATAATTCTAAACGTATTATGCGGTCCAAACACAAAAATCAACTTCTTAAAACCAGACGATCAGTTAATGAAACAACAAGCAAAAGTCTACCAGATGCTGTGAAAATGAACTGTCATGCCATGCCATGGAGATTATAATAATTTGATTAAAATGACACAACAGTATGTTAAACAAAATTGAAAAAAAAAACTCAAAACATGTTTCTGCGGGTGATTCTTTTCAGTAGCCTGGCATTTTTTAAAAACTTGAGTGCTATTTCCGAGCATCTAGACTTGTAATTTTACAAAATGTTCTAACCTCAGCCCCAATCCTGGTGGGGCTGAGGTTATTGGAGACACTCATACCGTACCAACCAATAAATGCTTCCCTTAAATAGGGTTTCTTTATTTATTATAAGTCTATTGAATTAAATCTTTGTTTTACACTGAGCTTGTTTCTGTGTCACGCACATCTGTAAAACTTTGGGCGATCTGACGTCATCCTGCTCGAAGCACGTGTTTGCATGCCACCACCACACCCCCAAAAAAATTAACCATTTGCCGATCAGGGTTTCGGAGGTGCGGTCTCTGCCCTCAGGAAAGGTTATTGTGATGACGAAAATGTGTTGTGTTTAGATAAGAGTACAGAAGACCGAAAATGCATGTCAAACAAAATAAAAGCATCAATTCTATTGATAATTTTGCATTTGATATGCTGTAGAGCAAAAGTAGGGCCTACTATACTGTACGAAATAGTACTTAAAATAGCAGTCGCTTGTAATGCCAATAAGTGAGGCACTCTCTACTCCAAATTTTAATTAGGGCCTAGCTAAGGCCTAAACATAGCACTACTAGGCCTACCTAGAGCAGGTCGTGTAGCCATCGGTCCCACATATCGTAAACGTTTTGTTTTTGTTTTGTTTTGTTTGTTCAGTCATTAATATTATTATTATTACCGCCTTTATGACTGGTTACAAATGAATATGACATAAATAAGCAAGAAATTCATTTACGGAACCGTTTTTGTTAAATTTTATTGGTTTTTAAATTTTGCTAAAGCATTTTCAATTTGGCGAAAAAAATTAAAAACCTTTCACCATTTTGGCGAAAGAAAATTTGATCGTAGCATAAGCGTAGACCTGGCTTTTTGCGGATGCGCTATAGAAGAATGAAATTATTATTATTATTATTATTACATCCTTCGATAAGAGTAATTGGCTACTCCTGTGTACTTGTCCATCCAGGCCTGCCATTGTGGGCAGATAAAAGTGTGCCTTTCGGCAGTTGATCGGGCAGCCAAATGAATTGACCCTTTGGTGAGAAATTTATCCTGGTAAAGGTACAACTCACAGGTTTCTTTACTTCTATCTTATGAAATTTACTTTCATAATTAAAATTTGTGGATGAGAAAATACAATAGTTTGGCTAAATGTCTAGCACTTTTAATTATTTAAATTTTACTGATAGCTTATCTAACTGATCCTAAAATTTATATCAGTATTAAAAAACTTACATTTTTTACAAGTGTTACTTAACTTTCTTTTATAATATAGATGATTAACTATGTTTTGAAAATACTTTTTGACCTTTATTACTGTATATAAATTATTACCTTAACCCCCTAGACACTTCAGCTTTGAATAATTATCTGATGATGATCAGGAAAATATGCATATCCTACAGGGAGGTCTGAATTTATTAAGTGTTTTTTTTGAAAAATCACATCGCTGTGCTTCTAACTGAAGATGCCCATTGAAGATGACGCCATACTTCTGTCACCTGCACTTCAACTGTCAAAGATGACGTCACATGCTCATGTGACATGACCTCATGTTGTTGGGTTCATTGATGGTGTGTGTGGTCTTGTTATTATACTGCTATCTGGACAATGTCATTCATGTAACTATCATCTCATCAATTATGTAACCCATAGGGTCGGTAATGTTGCACCCTGTCATAGTTACACGCTATTGGGCTTCAATTACATCAGCCACCAGTGGTGAGTGTACCGGTACTTTTCCACCTGAGAATTATGTGATCAACACTGATGAGCATTAAGCCTACTAAAAAATATCCAATAATCTGTAAAGTTGACTTTATTAAACTTACAAAGAATACTGTAATGATATGCATTGAGAGATGAATAAATCTTAGAATTTACAGTACTCCAAGTTAAGCAAAAATAAAGCAATATTGGAGATTATTTTTTTTTAATAAGTAAATTTTGAGGGGCGGTGTTAAGTATTTTTATTGTAAAATAGAAGAACTCTCTGTCTTCTATAGAAATTTAGTGATTCAGTATAATTTTTAACACAATTTTGGACTGGTTCAAACACATGTCAAAGGTACTATACTAACACTGTATAATAGTAGTTTATCTTTGTCATGGTGACAGTAGTATATTGTAGATATACATTCTATTCTATTTTACTATTCAGTATTTTATGTTTTATAGAGGGTTATTCTACACAAATATTTTAATATTTTAACTAATTAAAAGAAAAACAAGTTTAATACAATCTGCAACATACAGTAACTGGTAATTTTGTTGAAATGATTTAATTTGAAGATATGGAATACTGTAAACAGTAAACCTGGCCTACTCTGCAACATTTTAATAATAAAATTTAATATTTTTATGACAGTGACATCAGTCAAGCAAACAAATACAGTAAAACAAAAAATGTGTATGTTTGTTTTATGCCATTCATAGGATACATATACACAGTCTCTCACATCCTACATCTGCCAGAAACATGATTTCTGGCAGATGTAGGTTGGCCATGTGCCACTACGACATTCCTTGGACAAGTGGCGCATACTGCCATTCACAGCCGGCAGCTAAGCCACATTGAACTAGCAATCTAAATCCAACATCAAAGCGGCTTTCATGTATTTTATCATTTGTTCGTTCACTTGTTTGTTCATTCATGTGTTTTAGGTCTACTATATCTTGATCATCATTATTTTGTACCTATGTGCTTTAAGTATTACAAAACATCAAAATTTTATGCTTAATCCAAGTAAAATATGAGGTAGAAAAACTATAATTATTAACAATAATTTTTAGTTTTAGCTAGTCATTGTTATCATAGAACAGGGGGCACTCAAGTCTGAGAGGTTCCAGACTCTACCGGTGATGAATGGGGTATCTGATTGACAGGTCCCCTGTCCACAGGTTCGGGTCATTGTTTGATACTCTTAAGCCCTGTTCAAACTACCAAATTTTCACAAATCTACAAAAGTACATAACAAGTACTTTTCTTGTAAATCGGGTCATATACAGTATAAGCTTTTTAAGCTTTTTACTGTAGGCCTACAGTACTTGCCTGAAGAGATTTGCAATATTAAATTTTATTGCTGAAGTTTATAAGCTTACCACATAGCCTACATAATCTATTGATTGGCTACTACAATATAGTAAACTAAGATGTCAGAGCATGGCAATAATTGACCAATTTATAACAATGTTTAAACCATATGAGAAGTGCATTATCTTATATTGGATAGAGTATGATACAAATCAACACAAGAATTTCCAATTTGGAACAATGAACCTACCTCTAATTGAACCTATTACTTCGTTAAAGACATTGCTTGGTTTGTCTACTACAATATAGCGTAGTTATTAGGTTAATGGGCTTTCTCTGTCTTCAAAATCCTCTTGTGAAAAATTGTAAAAGAATAATGATCCCATGGACAAAATATAATAATATTTATTTCTGATATACTTACATAATTTACATTATGTGGAAGATTGTAAATTATTAATGCATTCAATGGCTTTTATTTTATTGCACTGCATCAAATTGTAAACATTCCTTGTTTCTCCCACACGCTTTTTTGTGGAAGTTTTTATTTAAAATAAATGTTAGCCTATTTTCTATTGATTAATAATTTAGGGATTCAAATTATGAGTAGCATAATTGGTTTTAAACTCAAAAGTTAATTAATGAATACCAGTAATATCTTATTAACATAGATTGGTTTTAATAGAAAAATAGAATATATTATTCTTTTATTTAAAATGTATTTTATAGTAAATTTTACTGATTTCCAATGTGGTTCACAAACACACAATTAACAATTTAGAAATAATTAAAAAAAGAAGAAATGAAACTATAAGTATCAACATAGTCTCAACAATGAAACTATCTTCATATGTTCAACATAAAACTATCTCAACAACGAAACTATCTTCATGTGTTCAACATAAAACTACTATCAAGAATTATTGAATATTAAAGGAATACTGTATTCGTAATTACAATCGACTAAATTTGACTTTAAGGATCACGGTGATATAATTTGAGAAGCACTATATTGCCAAGGAGCTTTAGAAATAATTGGTGGGATTGAAAGGTCTTGAGGCCATTAGACCATTGTTGATTGAAAAGTTAATGTTGATGAATTATGTAAAATGTTGAAATGAAATTAGATAAACAGAGTCTCATAAAAATATTACAGTACATACTTAATTCTGTAATTTTGCTTGTAGCTTGTCACCTGTGCTGAGGTGGTGACAAATTAAGAATTTCTACCAGTTTGTTGGAAGGTTAGCTCTTCTTCATCACCTACTTAAGTTCATCACCTGTACTACAGATGCAGGTGCAAGA
>NW_022739518.1:164894-174004 GCF_011630105.1 Anneissia japonica
CCCCCACTTTGTTCCCCCAAAAGATGAAGAAACATTGGGGAGAAAAAAATGTTCAATATTTTCAACATATTAGTAGAATATCTACATTATAAAATTGATTAAATAAGCATTTTAAACCCCTAAATTGCCATATTTTTCGGGGGCTTCGTCCACTGGACCACTTTCGAGACATTTTGAACGACGCCTAAGATTTACAGATGCAATTTGAAATGTGTACTGGAATTCTGGATTTATAAGATACATGTTAATGACTGCTATGCATTTAAAAATTTATCGTTTTCAGGCGGAGGAAGACAAATGAAGGTGAAGACAACATGGCCACAGGTAGTCCACAGAAAAGGCACAGAAAAAGAAGGAGGAAAAAAGTGTTTACGATTAATCCACCCATAGCAAGAAAAGAGACACAACCTCAGTCAAATGTAAACAATTTCAATGAACTTTGGGTTAAACTACCTAAAGGGAGGTAAGTTAAGTTAATTAATAAACAAATATTAAAAATATTAACAATTTAAAATACTGAATACTTTTGATAGGAATTTCAACAGCTATAAAAAAAATATTGTTAACGTTTATATGAAATGTTGGCCTGGATTGAATAGGCCTATATAAATTTATAGTTGGGATGCCGATGAGATACAAAAAACATACTTTTAACAGTTCTGTTAATTACTTTTTCGATGTCTGTACCATTATCGCTATGGCAGATCGCAGAATGCATTCTACCAACGCAGCAAGATTGGTAGTTTGGGGAGTAGGGTAGATGTGTTTGTCCATCTGGTTAGTGGCAGAGTGTATTATTGAACAGGATAACCTCTACACTATGCGTGCAATCCAATGCAATTGTGTAACGCAGTTACCTTACCAACTGGCTTGCATTGCGCAGATGGTCTCACATTTCAAAGTCATTTTTCATCTTGTCTCAGTTTTTATGAAACATGCATTTTAGAAAATCTATGCATGATAATTAAAAACTTGGAAGTTTTGACTTGGCATTACCAAACATATTTCTTAGGTCAAGATGCCCTGTATGACTGTCTAGCGGCTTATTTTTCTTGAAAGTATTCTTATTGGGGATGGGGCATCCAAACCCTCCCCCCGCTCATCCCTGTGGTCCTTGGAGGGTGCTACACACCATACTGTAGTACAACTCTTGCCCTTCCTGTCGGGGATGTTGCCTTGCCATCAGGGAAATCATAGCTCCGCCACTGCTTTTATCCCAATAAACTGATTTAGAAACTACTTAAGGATACATGATCTGATTTTAAATGTCTTTTTACTTGATATAAATACCTGATAATTGATCCATTGCTGTTTGTGTACTCTCAAACTGTGAAGTGTTTCTGCATTTGTTGTGCAATTTCCAGAAGTGTTTTAGAGTCGTTAAAGTGACCAGCAAACAGGCACTGAATATACCTGTTTGAAACCCAACTTCTGAAGGACAACACTTATCTCTAAGTAAACACTAACTGTTAACTTAACAATTACATAGCAGTTTCAAGAGACTATTAAAAAATACATAAGTAGGCTTGATGGTTTTTGAGGCTTAGATATTGATGCTAAGTGAGGTGTAGAAACCATTAAATAATTCTTATCTCATGCCAATCCTTTTTATAGTTGTTAAACCATGGAGGTATATTTTGTGACCTGGCCTCTATCACAAGCGACTGATAATGAGTCTTGTTGAATCTCGCATTGAATTGAGGATACTAGCTATGAAATAGTTTAGAATAATTAAAATAAAATTGTGTTTTAATGCCATGACTTTTACAAGCTCTGCCTAGTGGCAGATCCAGAAATTTGGAATAGAGTGGACCCATTGAAGAATTACAGTACAAAGATACAGTATGGTATTAATACCGTACCTCACCCAACCAGGGTTGGGCCTTTGTGTAACAATATACAGTACATGATCATAGCTCTTTAGATGGCCGGAAATGACACTCTCAGACTTAACTTTTAAACATTTTAATTTTTTATATAATTTTGAAAAAATTAGCGGGGTGGAGGTTTTAGGCTGGCTGGGCCCTCCTTGAATTCGCCTCTTCTGCCCTGTAAGTCAAAACAAGTTTACATATTATGAAAACATACTTTTTTCAAATTATATCTATTGATATATTATCAGTGGCCAATTAATTGGCAGGACACAACGAACAATGTACACGTTATTTGCACATTATCATCTAGGTGTATCTTTTCTGAACTACCAGCCATAATAAGTTTGTGGATAATTAATAAACGCTAGAATGTTACCTTGTTTTTTATGAGTATGTTGTACAATCTAAAGTTCAGTCTATTGATAAACTGAAAACTGAGAAAATAGCTACTGTATGTGTTTGTGATTAATAATGCCATGGTTGGCCAGTAATAATAATAAAAGTAAAAAAAATTATCTGCACAATGATTATAAAGTTAAATCATTTATCATTTTGAGAGCTATGAGTGAAGTCAATTCAGAAAAGCAAGGAAATTTGAAATTTGTCTTAATATGAGCAATGCCATCCCAAAACCAGCATACAGTCGCTGTGTGTTAAAATTAATTAGTGTATAGTGTGGCAGTATGGCCTATACTTTAATAGAGATCCATAATACTTTTACTCATAACTGGCAATAATGAGTCGATTCCAGTAAATGACCCATTAGTTTGTGCGGAGAATATGAAGAAATTGAAAAGTCAATTTTCGTTTTTTTGCCATTGATGCTGGTTTGGGATGGTAGCTCCATATGCATTAGAATTTTGTTCAATAAAACCATTCTGGTATAGGCACAATTCAAACTAAGTCAAACTAACCAGGCAGGCTTTGATAACTTTGTTTTCAAGGCAGTTCACACTGGGTTTAATTTTAACATGATTGCTTAGCAACATCCTGAAAAACTTAACTAAAAGTCCAATGTGAACACAGCTTTCAAAGGCTTAGTAGAGAATTTGGAGGAGGGGGAATGTCACGGATGAATGGTTAATAAAACAACATTGTACTAGTACCAATCAGCATAAGGCATAGACAAACATACTTTGTACTTAATGAAAGGCCCTCTTCACATACCAATCCTTGTCTAAACTCCCTGTTTGTTTAAGCTCTAAATATTGAATGACCTCCGCAAGACGACCCCTTGATTCAATTAGGATTTCTCAGCATCTTTAGATCAACAAATAATCCACTTCCGCTCCATGGGACTAGAGGCGTTAATCAGATGCTGGCCAGGATCAGTGCTAGCTTGTCTAATTTAACATGCAAATCAACTGATGTACATACATTCCCTACTAGCTTCATTCCTGGAAAATATGTGAAATAGAATGAAGTAATCTAAGTAAATTATCATGGATTGATGGCTAGTTTCACGTCCCCACCCTCATCAAATTTGAGAGCCTCATGAAAAAATTTAATAATTTTCCTAATAAACTATCATTTTCCATGGATAATAAAAGTAATGAAACTGAGAGGTTGTTGTCAAAGCTCAAGAAGAGTTGGAAATATAATGGTAGAATACACTAAAAAGCTTCATTTTAGGCCAACTTCTTTTATAAAAAAAAAAAGAAGAAAAAAAAAACCAAACCCAATTTTTTCTTTACTAGCCTGTTTACCACTAGTACATAGGATAGTGAAAAGCAAATAGTAAATGCCCTCACCAAAATATAATTTCAAATTCTCTATTGTGAAACTAACAATTAATTTTGTTTGGCCTAATTAATAGAAGTAGACTTCTGTAAGTTCAACTTAGTTGTAGTGTAGTTTAATATGATACACAATGTAACAGCAAACAAATATAGATATTTTTGCAAAATGAAAAATCATACATACAGTATAAGAGGTATAGTTCTTTGTTTTAATTAAATTTATACTCTAATTAAGGACTGTATTCATATAATTTTTTTTAATTCATATAACTTTTTCATTCATTTTCACCCTAGCCCCTTCCCCGCTTTGTGCGCCATGGAAAGTATGTATAAAATTTGCAACTTGAGCTAGTGCCAGAAGCCTTCAACTCAACAATGACATTTGCTTCTAAACTGAAGAAGAATATTGTGAAAATAAATCCTGTAAATGAGTTTTAATATAGCCTCACATTTTCCTTCTTTTCTTGCAGTGCTTCAACACCTCCAAAAGGTGAAATACAAGCTGCCAAAGAGCATGGAGCAATGCTGACGACCGTGGCCAGTCCCCTGCTAGCCTACAGTAACATCTACGTCACCTACGTACCAACCACAAGTGGATCAGCATGCAGCTTTACAACTGACAACTTTATTATTTCTCTTTTACTTATATTACTAGTATTACATTCATATATATTGTGATGAGAAAGTAAGATGTTTATATAAAGGAAGATCTACATACTACAGATGGCGATTACTGATGAAATCCCTCCCTTTGCAACCCTACCCAAGACTACTAATAACTATGGTTTTCTCCTTCTATAATGTGAAATGCATGTGTTATACTATATTGTGTGTCTTGAGCTACAAAACTTGACTATTAAATTCTATATTTGAATAGATGACTTTGTTAATCAACTTTCAAATTTTTCGAACCAAAATGTATTTATGCAGCCTGTAAACAGTGTGAAGTACATGCATCCTGGACTTGCGGTGACTTCATAGTTATTTACTTCAATGATCTTATTATATTAAGAAGATACGCTCTCTGCAGTTACATGATAGAAGACGCCATTCACGCAGAAAGCAACTGAAAGTAATAGTAATTAAGAGAGGGCGTCCTAGTTGCTATACCATTTTGTTACAGAACTTGCACGCAAAGACCATAGATGTTAAAGTTGAAAAAATATTGTAATTGTAAAGGGCGCCCTACAATGCGTTGTTACAGGATTTGCATGCAGAAATTGCAGAGAACACTATCATGTTATAAGTTTTTTGATGTACTCATATTTGGCTGAGCGAGGGCGCTATTTACATGTGAGGATATAATTCAAAACCTATAAATAATAGTATTCTCTAAGTCTTAATGAGTGCTATCTTTAAATTACAAGTTTAAATGCCCTTATGAAATCAAGTGAGGGCAATATAACTAATTTATGCAAATTGAAGGAGAATAATTTATAGCTGTAGTTACCTTGCCTCATGTTTTTCATCTAGAAAAGATGAAATCTACATGATTTCCTGATTCATCATAATTAATGCCATTTTCTACCTATCAAAAAATGATAAATGTGACTTATTAAACATTCACAGCAGCAATACACTGTAATGGATGACCATGTACTTACTAGCTTTAGCTTCAGACCAAATTTACATCATAACTTTAAAAGCTTGTTGATGAAAATAAGGCATGGTAAAATTCAATGTAGCCTGTCAACATTTTCTAATATCAAGAGAATAATTTGTAAAATTATTGTTGCCAGATAAAACAGCATATCTTTTGAATTGTCATGACTTTTAAAAAGCTTTTGTTTTATCTACAATTATGTATATAATACTTCTGTATCTATACTGCCAAACAAATCTTGTTCTAGCTATAAAAAAAAAAAAAGATTTTAGTTTTTTACAATTGTACAAGTTTGGATATAAACCTAGATTTGAGAAATTTATTGATATACAGTAATACTTATTTTGATTACCAGTATGGTTATTGATCTTGTTATAGCTATTATTTATATTTCTTTGTAATATATCTGTATATTATCTGTATGGGTACAAAAACAAAACTAAACAAGGCTACGATATATACCATAAATGTAGTAACCATGGTTACCATATGAATTGTCATGGTACTGTAAGAATATTGAAACTTACCATGGAGATGGTAGTTATAGTAACAAAGCATCATGTGCATCTTGCAAGGAACATGTGTGACTTCTTCAGGACAGAAAGTGGTTTATATTGGAAAAATTGGCATTACATGTGGCAAAGACAAGCCAAACCAGTCACTCGTCGCCAATCCTGTTTTGGAGATAATGGCCAAAACATGCTGGAATTTCAAAATTTTGGAAATCAATTTTATTGCACTAAACTAACCTTTATATATCTACACATCATGCTATGTTGTTATTTTCCTCATTTTCAATGTTAAAACAACAATTTTTAACGATTTGGTGATGGTTTCTGCCTAAGAAATGCCTGAAATCATAAACTTTGAAGGCTGATTTCTCAAATATTGTTCTTTAAACAGCTGTATGTTTAAACTCGTGTATCTTCATAACGAAGTGTCGGATTTAAATGATTCTTTTACCATTTTATAGCTCTCATTTTACAGTTAAACCCTGTATTAATAACTAAAAATTGATTTTTCTGACGAGTGACTGGTTCGGCTTGTCTTTGCCACATATTTCCACCAGAGTAGACGTATTATCGACTCAGTAATGTTATTAGTATTAGATTCAAAAGAGGTTTTATCATATTAACTATCATTGCCAGAAAACTGATCATAAAAATGATATGAACTTTGAATTTGCCATTGTTGGCATCATTTTATCAGCTTTATCATTATCATTATCATCACCATCATTCATCATCATCTTCATCATGTGCACCATCATTTTATGACACAACATGTGTATCATCATCTCTTTATGACACAACACATTTACCACAATAATGATGCAAGCAACATTCTCAATGAATTTATTATGGCAAATTATAAATATGAAACAAATATATAATACCATTGCTGTAAACGTTGTCTTGCTATTTGGCTTTAATAAAATCTCTTTTATCTACTTTCCATATTGTTTTCCTTTCAGATGCAAATAGTACGGCTTTATGTAAATAGAAATTAAAAAAAAAAAACCTTATGTGACTACTGTAAAGTAATAGTGTAATAAAAGTAGGTGTATTCAAGATGGTGACGAAGTGAGTAGTTATAGTAAGTACGAGAACTCACATGAGTTTGGATTGCGCACAAACGTATTCAAAGGTAAGACTTACAGTGGCATAACCAGGGTTTTTTTACACCCTCCTTTTTGTTCTAACATGAAAAAAATAATAGTATAATAATGGAAATAAAATGAAAAAATAAGTTACTTTAACAATAAATTTATGTTGTAGCCATAGCCATTGATATTCCCCGTCTCCAGTTTCGCACCTTGCGTAAAGTTAAGTGGATATAACATTTCTATCAAGCACCCTTTTCAAAATCCTGGATACGTCACTGATATAATAATTAGGAATCTGTTTATACAAAAGACAGTACAGTATTATAGTTCACTGAGGCATTTAAGATTCCACCTTGACTCTGACATTGTAAGTTGCCAATCCTTTTTATTCTCTTAAATGAAAAAAATAGGCCTATGTATGGTATTTACTATTAAGGAAAGTGAAATAGTATATACTTTTGACAGTGATAATAATATTGGGAATTTATATAGCACTCATCGCTTCTTCACAGAAAGTTGTATAAAAACCCAAATATAGAAAATTAGTGCAGAAAAGCAAATAAAAATTGAAGACCTTCATGCAATGATTTACTATTGAACAAAATATACACCCACAGAATTTACTACTGATCAGTGTGTATTGTAATTACTATTGAATGGTATGTATAGTGTTTACTATAAACAGCATTTACTTTGAACATTGAATAATATGGTATTTACTATTGAAAATGTATGTTACTTAACTATATTGAACAACATGAATTCTGTTTACTACTGTACAACATTTGGTATTTACTATTGAAGGACATGTGTGGTATTTACTGCTGAACAATGTTTATAGTACAGTATTTACTACTGAACAACATTAATGGTATTTACTATTGAACAACATGTGTGATATTTACTGTTCAACAATGTTTATTATTTTAACTACTGAACAATATGTATAGTATTTACTACTGAAGAACATGTATGGTACTTACTATTAAACTACACTTTCTATGCGTATGAAATTATTTTAAGTTATGGCTTCCATTATTTGTTAAAACTGTTTACAGTATTTCCTTTTTATGATGATTGAAATGCATATATCTGGAACCCCCAACATGCAACCATACAAACTACAGAAAACATCTTTACTACAAATCTAAATTCATTCATCTGAAAATAAAGAAAAGAAAAAAAAAAAAAAATCATTAAATTAATGTAACTAAAAATACCATGGTTGGGCTGAGGTAATAAAAGTGATTATTGTGCGCCATACCTAATTTAATTGGCGTCCCATACTCGATTTCTTTTTTTTTCGAATTAGGGCCTGGGCAAACGATTCATGCTAGACTTGCCACAAGTCTCTTATTTTTTTAAATTATTTTTCTCATTCTGGACAGCGCCACCAACGAGAAAGTTAATTTAGAGATAGACGGAATAAGCGACTTGTAAAACACTGAAGTCAGGCACCAACGTAATCTTATATTCCGTATTTGGATAAATGGGCGGACCGAAATAAACAATTTCAACCAATCAAATGTTCATATTTTTGGAGCCACGAAACTGAGTCACTCGCCGCTCGCGTCGACTAGTTAGGCATGACTAAATTTAAATAGTCCTCCCTAATAAAACGGGCCTAAAATATTTAGAATAGACCATAGTAAGACTTATTTTGGAAATGGCAAAAACAATTAAGCCTAGACGGCATACCATACAGATACAACAAAACTTTAACTTTCCAGGAGGATGGCTCAGGCCTCGTCTGAGTAGTAGGCCTAGCCTAGCCTAGACTCTAGTAGAGGCTTGGCGTATTTTTAAGTTCTAACTTACAGAGGCCTACCTTTTTAACAATATTCTACTCTAAAGGCCTAAATATGTAGCAGCTAGCGGTGAGCAAGTTTCCTAAGTATAGCCTACGGTTATCAGTCCATGTCGTTCTCAGCAGGCCAGAACTATATACTAACTGTTTTTATTCAAGTATAGGTAGCCAAAAGGGAGCTGGTTAGCTTGTTCTAGTCGAGACATCCGCATCTTCAATTTTGAAAATTTACCAAGATTGATTAATATGCATGAAGTTAGCCAATCACGTGATTTACAAAATCAGTCATGCATACGATATCCCACATCAAATTTGATGTGGGAAATTGCACGCATGAATCGTTTGCCCAGGTACGGAAGCTTAAAGTGACCTTCCGAGTTTCCGAGTTTCCAAGATAATTATCTTGGAAACATGGAATAAACACTTATTAAGACGTCTTTCCGAGATAATTTATCTCGGAAAGACGTCTTTCCGAGATAAA
>NW_022739518.1:174288-178439 GCF_011630105.1 Anneissia japonica
ATCTCGGAAATCCGTCTTTCCGAGATAAATTATCTCGGAAAGACGTCTTAATAAGTATTTATTCCATGTTTCCATGATAATTATCTTGGAAACTCGGAAACGCGGAAGGTCACTTTAAGCTTCCGTACTACTACCCAGGCCCTAATTCGAAAAAAAAGAAATCGAGTATGGGACGCCAATTAAATTAGGTATGGCGCGCACTAATTGCAATAAAGAGTGAGTAACCTAAAATTAGGGCTTGGAACCCAGGCTAGATTCATGCGTGCAATTTCCCACATCAAATTTGATGTGGGATATCGTATGCATGACTGATTTTGTAAATCACGTGATTGGCTCTTCATGCATATTAATCAATCTTGGTAAATTTTCAAAATTGAAGATGCGGATGTCTCGACTAGTACAAGCTCCAGCTCCCTTTTGGCTACCTACTTGAATAAAAATAGTTCTGGCCTGCATGCTAAGAACGACATGGACTGATAACCGTAGGCTATAGGACTACTTGGAACCTTGCTCACCGCTAGCTGCTACACAGATTTATGCCTTTAGGGTAGAATATTGTTAAAAAGGTAGGCCTCTGTAAGTAAGAACTTAAAAATAGGCCAAGCCTCTACTAGTCTAGGCTAGGCCTACTACCTGACTCCAGGCGAGGCCTGAGCCATCCTACTGGAAGTTAAAGTTTGTTGTATTTGTATGGTATGCCATCTAGTCTAAGCTTAATTGTTTTTGCCATTGCCAACATTAGTCTTACTAGGGTCTATTCTAAATAGTTTAGGCCCGTTTTATTAGGGAGGACTATTTAAATTTAGTCATGCCTAACTAGTCGACGCGAGTGACTCAGTTTCGTGGCTCCAAAAATATGAACATTTGATTGGTTGAAATTGTTTATTTCGGTCCGCCCATTTATCCAAATATGGAATATAAGATTACGTCATTCTTTTGGCATACTGGTGCCTGATTTCAGTGTTTTACAAGTCGCTTATTCCGTCTCTAAATTAACTTTCTCGTTGGTGGCGCTGTCCAGAATGAGAAAAATAATAAAAAATAAGAGACTTGTGGCAAGTCTAGGCACCCTCTAATCTGCCACACTTATAAATATATGTCCTACAGTCGATGTCAGAGACAAATCTTATATGCTGTTATGTATAAACAAACTCTTTTTGATCAGGGTGATAGATCAAGGACTATGTGGGTGGGCCCCTAGGCCCAGGGGCCCTGTGGACCGCCACACGAGAGTGCATAGGCGTTATGCCACTGTTTATGACAAGTGCTTATCTATAAATACATTAGTATTAAAATTACATCACCATTTGTCATTTTCACCTTTTTTTAGGGCTCCAGTTGAGTGCCCATTCAAGAGCAATGAGGAGCGGGTATCTCTAATATCAAGCCCGTAGCCAAGGGGGTTCGTTGGGTTCGAACGAACCCCCCTTTTCATGAAGTGCCCTTTCAACAAAGGCTGGCTAGCCTACACGTTAGGCCTAGCCTAGAGCCTATCATCATTAAAAGTCCTATTTTAATACCCGATGGTTGGCCTACCTAGTAACATAAAAAATTCAGGCCCCAAAGCCTTGACTCAGAAATACCGGGATGGTGTCCGGCGGGGGATAGTTTCACTTGTGTATTTATATATATATGATTATAATACAACCAACCATACAAATTTGTCTCGGTTCTTTTTGTTATTGATTGTCTTAAGTGGGTATAGTATACCGTAAGTATAGTATAAATAAAGAATAAATCATACTGGAGTCTTTGGAGTTTGTATCATGCTATTGTTGTTGAATTACCTATACTGTAGTACTAAAGTAGTAGTTTTTTTTTTTTGTTTTTTATCTTTTCCCAACTTAAAAAATTACCTCTTTAATATATACATTTTGTTTAATGTATGGCCTCTCAAGTCAATTAAATAACACCTGTAAATGCTTAGAATGCTGGACCCCCACCTGGGTTTTGGCCCTGGATCCCCGGGGGCCCTTGACGGCCCCCCTGGCCCTAGCCAATGGTGGTCGCAAGTGCCCTTTCAGTACCAAAAAGAACCCCCTACCAAAATCCTGGCTACGGGCTTGAATATGTACCACGCCACTTATTAATGTTGGTGCTTACTGAAAAATAATCATGCTGAATGCAGAACTTAATTTCTTATTTGACATTTATTTAATCATTAACAGTATCAATGTTAATAATAATTTAATTTTGAAAGTTACAACAATTTGTTCAAAGAAGAAAGCATTATTAGTGACCAAGACACTAAAATCTTTTGAACCTGTCATAATGTTAGAAGGTTGTAAAAGACGATTTTAATGAATAAATTTGCAATTGCACTCTCAAGCCTTTTGAGGCAATTCTAAGCAGTCTGAGATAATTACTTGTCTAGTTTTACATAAACAAAGTCGTTTTAATTCTGTCTATGCCAGCTTGTGAATTTTAAAATTCATTCTTATCATATGACCTTACCTTATATAAATCTTAGGCAATACGAAACTATCCCTGATGGTCTTCCCTCTCTCCTCCTTTGTATAGACCAGTGGTGGCGATGGAGGGGCTGGGGGGCTATAGGCCCCCCCCCCTCCCATCGGGGAAGACGAGTAAATTTTGTCGGGGAATAAAATAAAAAAAATATTTACATGTAATATATTTGTCTATTTTGGCCCTAATGGCCGCCCATAGGAGGGCGCTGTTTAAATTTGCCCAACAACTCGTGACTCGGTTAGTTTGAATCATAGAGATATTATAATAAGAATACTAGAGTGCTAACAGCAATGTATTTGATGTTCGAAATACGCAGAGCTGTGTGTGTGTACCATCCAAGATGGCTGCCATAGATTCAGCCAATCAAATTTCCCCTGAGCACTGTCATTTTCAATTGCGTCCTCAATTTACACAGAAATTTCAGTACAGCTAGTTTACCCGTATTTTGAAACTCGAGCGTTGCGGTGTATGGGTTGTAATGTACACGATTTTAATTCTTTTTAATATATTTGAATAAGATGCTCTACTTGGCCTCTTTTTGGCTACGACAGTTTAATAATTTGTCATTATCAATACTAATTATCATTAATGAAATAATATTCAGTCAGAGGGCTTATTTATGGTAATAATATGTATACTAAGCCTGAAGGTGGCGCCTTCCTACGGCAGCCATCTTGGATGGTACACATACACAACTCTGCATTGCTCCGCCATCTTGTCAGCACTCTAGTTGTTTAATAGCTCTATGGTTTGAATAGATATTATAGAGCTATTAAACTAGAGTGCTGACAAGATGGCGGAGCAATGCAGAGTTGTGTATTTGTACCATCCAAGGTGGCTGCCGTAGGAAAGCGCCACCTTCAGGCTAGTATACATATTACCATAAATAAGCCATCTGACTAAATATTTTTTCACATTACACCATAGAGGTATAATAAGAATACTAGAGCGCTAACCGCAATGTATTCGATGTTCGAAATACGCAAAACTGTGTGTGTGTACCATCCAAGATAGCTACCATAGATTTAGCCAATCAAATTTCGCTAAGCGCCATCGTTTGCAAATGCGCCTTCAATTTCAGAAAGTTCAGTACAGCTAGTTACCTGTATGTTTGAAACTCGAGCGTTGCGGTGTTTGGGTGTAATGTATACGATTTTAATTTTCATTCCTTGGTACTTTATTTTTGAATAAGATGCTTCACTTGGCCTCGTTTTGGCTACAATAGTTTAATAATTTGTTATTACCATTACTCATCATTAATGAAATAATAGTCAGTCAGAGGGCTTATTAATATGTAATAATATGTATACTAAGCCTGAAGGTGGCACTTTAATACGACGGCCATCTTGGATGGTACACATACACAACTCTGCATTGCTGCGCCATCTTGTCAGCACTCTAGTTGTTTAATAGCTCTATGCATTACACCCATCACCGCAACGCTCGAGTTTCAAATTACTGAACTTTCTGTGTAAATTGAGGGCGCCATTGAAAATGACAGTGCTCAGGCGAAATTTGATTGGCTGAATCTATGGCAGCCATCTTGGATGGTACACACACAGTTATTGCTGATTTACAGAGATTTTATTAACTATTAAAAGTCAATTAAATGTTCTATTACGCAAAATATACAGGAAAGATATTAAAGGTATTTAACTAGGAAATAGTTAATTCACTGGGGA
>NW_022739518.1:179066-180360 GCF_011630105.1 Anneissia japonica
TATAAACAAATAATATTAAGTGAGAATAATTATTATAGAGAGAGCAGCTTAGCTCAGTCAGCTAATCTGGTGGTAACCGCTGTGTCTGCGCTGTGGAGATCTCTAGGTCCCCGGTTCAATTCCCATCGCTGCCTCTCCTTGTGTTTCAGCTAGAGGGCTGAAATACAAGTTACAATAGCGCACCGTGTTTCGGTTGAGATTAGGCCGACGACCAGACCTCCTTAAACTAACGTTAGAATACCGCACTTTCGGCGGTAAAGAACAATTAAAACCTCATAAAAAAGGCAACTAATCCGTTTACCAATAATTGAATCCAAGTACACCAGTGTTAAACAATCAGTACTTATCCTTGATAATGTGTTAATCGAATTAATATGTGAGATAACGTAACGTTAGTTATCGAGGGCAGGTTGAGCTTGAAGTTGAAGCCGTTGGTCCCGTGTGCATTATGTCCCATGTGCACGTTAAAGGACGCAGTACACTCTTCAGAAAAGAGTAGGGGATTGTCTCCCGGTGTACTGCCCAATCACCACCAGAAGGATCCCAGTGGAAATAAGTCTTCTTCTAGATTTTCGTGGGTGTTTACACTGAATAAATCCAATCCAAATCCAATTTCATAAATAAGTGAGAATATTTTTTTTTTATATCATTATGTGTACTGGTCACTGTATCTATATATATCTTGACATTGAACTAATTAAAGGAAAGATAGACCAAACGTATTTGTCCATTACATAAACTTATTTTAATAAATTTACGATATTATGTGTATGTACATCATGTGTGTGCAACTAGTAGTGTTGCAACGGGAGCTAGCTGTGTGCCAAAAAATAACATGTTTTCTGCCCTCTAGTGCTTTGATATCACTAACAAAAATATGGTGGTAAGACGTCCATTTTTCGATTAGTATTGAAATTTAATTTTATGCATACTGTAATATTTATCATTTATTAATTTTCCACTAAATTTTTTTTACGTAGCGCATAGGTCTCCAGATTCAAGCTAATCTAGAAAATGTCACGAACCTGCGTCCAGAAGGAGATGATTTTAGATGGTATTTAAAGGTAAGTTTAGGGGTTAGGCTAGTAGGCCCTGGCTAGTGCTAGGCTAGGCCGTAGGCCTAGCCTAGTAATAGTAGTATATACTGCATGCTAAATAGGCTAGGCGAGGCGAATACAGATCATTTCGGTCGCGCTTCGTTTCGGTCGCGCTTCGTTTCGGTCGCGCTTCATTTCGGTCGCGGTTTGTTTTCAACAAATATACGGAGCGCCAATGGAGTTTCGAAACGCTAAAT
>NW_022739518.1:180430-181500 GCF_011630105.1 Anneissia japonica
AACAGGCTACTTAAAAGCAAATAAAATTAATACTATTATTACTAAACTATAAATTAATATTTAAATCGGACGGTTTTTATTTTCGTTTTGTTATGAATCCTACGCTTTCTACTGCATAACAAATACAGTAAATAAAATAAATACTAAAATATGATATGATGTTATATATTATTATTATTATTATTATATTATTATTGTTATTTACATTGTATCTGGAAAAAAAACAGCCAATTTGTCATTTAAATTACTGTAACATTAGTTTATACAATTATTTTTATTAGTATTAAAGTTTGTTATTGTTTTTATTTTCGTTTTATGAATCCTACGCTTTCTACTACATAACAAATACAGCAAATAAAATAAATACTAAAATATGATATGATGTTATATATTATTATTATTTTTTTTTTTTAAATTTACATTGTATCTGGAAAAACCAGCCAATTTGTCATTTAAATTACTGTAACATTAGTTTATTAACAATTATTTTTATTAGTATTAAAGTTTTTTTTTTTTTTACTATATTACTGTATAACTTGGTGCTATTTTTCTTTTTTTACAGAAACAACGCAGATGTTACGAAGTTGACCGAGTTTGAGATACTTTTTTTGGTTCTTGCTATATATATTGATATAATTTTTATTAATGCTTGAATCAAATAAAAATCTATGGAATAAGTATAGTCAATAGATTAGTTTCGCATACGTTTTTTTTTTTTTTGGCTGTTACGTTTCCATTTACCATAAATGTTCTGATCATGTTATAATAATATTGTAAAGGAAATATGTATTTCCATATTTATATTTTCCATATAAAATTATCAATACATTGATAATTGCATGCGGTACATTTTAAAAGCCTTTTCATGCGTCTGTTATATTCATAAGCCCAAGAAAATCACTCACTTGCTAGGCATATTTCTTTAGTTGCATAACTGGAGTATAATATTGGAAAGAAACGTTTCCACATATTTATTGACATGGTACTCTTAAGGCAAAGATGACACAAGGTATGTGATTTCTTGTTTGTTTTATTTCCATTTTTGTTACATTATTGCAAAGACAGAAGTA
>NW_022739518.1:181776-195542 GCF_011630105.1 Anneissia japonica
ATGTAATGATTATTGTTTTAACTAAATTATGAAATAGATTTCAGATGGTAACAATATTCAATTCAATTAAAATCATTTTATTGACCATTTATTAAAGTATAGTATATGAAAACGCAACAAAAATATATATATATATAGTGGTTTCTAGGTATATACAATATGATAAAATTATATATAAATATATATTCAAATTTATGAACTGCGCAGGGGTATTCAAGATTTCAAGTGAATGATAATGTGTGTATTATTCGTTTATTTCTTCGTGTTTCTCTTCAATCCTCTTGGTATTTTTTATTCAAACTCTGGAAGCTGCAAGAAAAATTCAAAAAGAATGAAGCACATACTAAATTCCATTGTTTCAATTACAAGATCATGTTGCAATCATGAATATATCACCGTAAATGGAAGAAAGAGAATATAGCAGAAAGATATTTTGTAAGTGGAAAGATAGCAAAACAATAATACTTAGGCCTATGATAAACCGATTCACGAACTAAAATATATAGGGCCTAGGCATATTAATTTTTTTCGTTTTCGCAACTCCTTCGGCGCTCCATATATTTGTTCGAAATATACCGCGACCGAAACGAAGCGCGACCGAAACAAAGCGCGACCGAAACGAAGCGCGACCGAAATGATCGGCTACCGGCGAGGCTTTGGCGGTGTAGGCCTAGGCCTAGTAGGAGGAATGCAACACACCCTCTATCTTATGTGGAGACTGCCTCAAATTTTCAAGTCCCAAAGATGGTGTCAAATTGGAGGGCGAAATATGAAAAAATAATTAGAAAAACAAAATACAGAAAAACTAGCTAGGGGCTAGGCTAGGTAGGCCTAGGCCCAGGGGCCTAGGTTTCGGCATCTACTAGGCCTAGACCCAAAGTCACTTCGGCGCCAGTGAACTGGGGGACTAGCCTAGCCTCCTAGACTAACCTAGCCTCAGTGAACTTGGCCCCGAGTCCACTTAGGGTCAACTATAGGCCCAGAGAAAGAAGATCTGAGTCAACTCGGCCGCATAACGAATTTGCCTCACGTCAACCCGGCTCCAAGAGTCAACTCGGCCCCAAAAGAACTTTTGTGCTCAACAGTGCTCAAAAACTTTTTCGTAGAGTTTGTTCAAAATACTTTGTTGAGTTTGTACTTAAACAGGGTTAACATATCAACGGATAGGCCTAAGTCCCAATCAATTACTCCAAATATCTCAATATGATTGGCTTTAGCTATTACTGAGACCTGATATATATATATATATATATATATATATATATATATAGTTGTACGAAAATTCCTGGGAGGGTACTTGTCTGGGTTGAGAATGATGTGACAAGAAGAGTCATGTGGGTTCAGCCCAAGGATGTAATAAATAATTTTTCAAACAGAATTAAGTCGTGTCTGCGCATGGCATGACCCTTTGGTCAGACTTTAGCCGTGGTGATTTATGCTAAAGGTCAGTAGGCCTATTACAAGCAAAGATAATAAAAGGAGAATGATCGAGCTGAACCAGGTAATAGTTAAACAACATCTGGGTTAATATTTAGTCCGTCAAGCCCACAGTGGCCCTTGCTTATTATTATAATATTCACTGATCAGGTTTGTTGTTCCCTGTTATTTTCTCCACTCCGTCAAAATAGTCCCCCACTTGTAGAAAGGTGACCGTTCAACCAGTTTAATGCAAACAGCAAGAAAAGCTTATTCGCTTGCTATAGAAGTTCTTTGTTATAATTATGAAATTATTTAAAAGATATTTCTTAATTGTTTTCTAGTTGAAGTGTCAGAATTGCCAGGAAGAAAGCAAGTCCTTTGTTTACATATCGCTTCTGGTAAGTCAGATTAATGTTTACAAAAAGGTGATAATTAAATGTGGAACTACAAAAGATATCAGTGCACACACAATACACACTGTACACCTAATGTTTCTGACATAGATCCTACCCAGCGTGACCGCTCACAATTTTGGAAATACCCAATGACTGAGTCGAAATTACCCAAGATTCACAAAAATTGCCCAAAGTTACCGAAGCTTCCTGAAAGTGCATTAAAATTTGAAAAAATATGTGTTTTTCGCATGTATAATTTTCCCTTTTAGTTCAATTTATAAACCAATTTTTATTGTAATTGTTTGTGTTAATTATTAAAATGAATATTCATGAGGTGATCAAGTTTTGTAATTATTATGTAATGCATTAATTAGGTAAGATCAATGACAATGCAAATCACAAATAAACAATTCTGAACCCATGTTTATAGCAATTAACAGTCAATTAACAATGTTATGCGCACTTTGTTGAGTTTTTCTTACTTGATTGGACTGAAATATAATTTGTATGACAAAAATATTTAATTTTCTTAGTAAAAATAAAATACCCGAGGATTTGAACAGAATACCCAAGAACCCAAGACCAAGTAAAAATACCCAAGATCTTGGGTAAATACCCAAGCAGTGGTCACGCTGATCCTACCTCCAATATTTCTGATCTATAGAATTGTTAATTAGTTCCGTTGACGCAAGTTTTGCATTTATAACCCTCTAAAATAAATATAAATAATGTTTGCTGCCCTCTACCCAGCGGGCACAACTTGGTTGAAATAACGTTGTTTCAACGTAATATGCAAACATTGAGTCTACGTTTAATTTTTGTTGTATATGAAAGTTTGCATCAACGTAAAACTCAACGTTGATTCAATGTAAAATGTCTAAGGTTCTTTCAACGCTAATTTTTCAATGTTGGAACAACGTCAAATGACCAATGTTGAATCAACGTTAAATTTTGGTTGTATATGAAAGTTTTCATCAACGTAAATTTCAACGTTGATTCAACGTCAAATGTCTAAAGTTGTTGCAACGTTAATGTTTAACGTTAAAATAACATAAAATGATCAATGTTGAATCAGCGTTGAGTTTTGGTTGAATATGAAAGTTTTCATCAACGTAAATTTCAATGTTGATTCAACGTAAAATGTCTAAAGCTGTTTCAACATCAATTATTTAACGTCATAATAACGTCAAATGATCAATGTTGAATCAACGTTGAATTTTGGTTGTGAATGGAAGTTTTCATCAACGTAAATTTCAACGTCGATTCAATGTAGTATGTTCAATGTTAATTCAATGTCAAATGTTCAATGTTGAGTCAATGTCAATGTTTAATCCTTTAAACGTACAAAAGACACCGAGTTTAAAATATACTTGACCATTTTTCTTTAATTGAAACTTGCATAAAAACATTAAATATTATGCATCGTAGCTAAATACAGGCATGTTTAAATCAGAGTTTTTGTAGTATAACAACAGCTACTATGTCTAGATTTCAAAATATACCTATGCATTACTGTCGTCTTAACTGACCTAATATTCGACACTTAGCTTAATTAAGAATCTTTCGCGTTACAGGATTCGGTTTAAATCAGTAACTTTCTTGGTGATAAATAGCAGCTATTGAATAACTTACCCTCTATAATTAATACCGAAGCGACGTCCATACGCTCCTTTAAAATCCAATTTTAAACATTTTTATTTACACAAGCCTTTAGTCAATAACATGGGTGTGGTTAGTGTTATTGGAAAATTCAAAATGTGCTTTTTCTATGTATTTTAACTACTGTATTTTAAGTGTAAAATGTGTTTTAATTTAATTTGTGATGCGCCTTTGAACAATTTTTATTGAAAGAAACGCAATATAAATGAAATATATATTATTATTATATTATTATTATGTTTGAATGTTTTATTCCATGTATAGTATTGATCTATAGTATTTCGATTCCTATAAAAATCTGCACTAAAACCAGTATATGTTTTAAAAGTTGTCTTTAATTAAAGGGAACATTTTCATTCAGTTCGGTCTGCTATAACCATTCATCTTTGGATTCAAATAGAATCCCTATGATTTAAGACCGGCACTAAATGTGGTCTTTATTTATTCTTAATAAAGGATTTCTTTGGAATCTTCGTCCCTGTTTAATAATAACAATGCAATAAAACTATTAAAGTCAAAAAAATAACTTGCCACCGGCGCTAGGAGAAAAAAAACAGCAGCAGAAGAATCCCATGAACTGATTAGTGAAAATTACAACAAAAAAAAAGAAAAAAAGATAGGTTTTAAGTTGAGTAAAAAATAACTGAGGACAAGTGATATTATGAAGATCAGCAGGGATCGAATTCCAAAGTGAAGGAGTTGAGAAAAAAGAAAGATCGCTCGCCAGAATCTACATGTCTGACACGTGGAACACGTAGCATGGTGCAATAAGAAGAAAGGGTTGGCCGAGAAGCAGTGTGGAGGAAAGATACGAAGGTGTAAGGCCATTGATGGAATTGAAAGTGAGAAGGAGGATCTTGAACCTTAGTCTTTGGCAGGAAGGAAACCAATGCAGGTTTTTTAGAATCTGGGTGATATGAGAAAATTTCCTAGCCATAGTGAAAACACGGGCGGCAGAGTTCTGAAGAAGCTAAAGAGCAAAAATCAATTTTAAATGTAATAAATGCATGTACTAATGTGACAGTAGTAGAAGATGTAAGATAGAGCTTAATGTAACTAATTCATCGAAGATGGATATAACCAGATTTGCAGATAGACGTAATGTAGTTGGAAAAAATCCAAATGCTTGTCATAAATGACTCCAAGATTTCGAAACATTATCAGAGGGGCTTAGTATAGTATTATTGCAGTTAATTTGAATATTAGAGACAGGAACAGATCGACTCTTTGGAGAAATAACAATAAGTTCAGTCTTACTAGAGTTAAGTTTAAGTTTCATGAGTCGGGATCACTCAGAAATTGATGTTAAACAGGATTCAAACAAGGAAATGGTCTACTTGATGTCATCATAATTACTTCTTTCCAAAGCTGGCCATCATCAGCAAAAAAATGGAAATTTAAATTAAAATAGGTAATAACACGTGCGAGCCCAGAAGTATAGCAAATAAAAAGTAGGGGACCCAAAACGCTCCCCTGTGGCACACTACCCAGTGGGCACAACTTGGTTGAAATAACGTTAATTCAACGTAATATGCAAACATTGAGTCTACGTTTAATTTTTGTTGTATATGAAAGTTTGCATCAACGTAAAACTCAACGTTGATTCAACGTAAAATGTCTAAGGTTCTTTCAAATATGCTAATTTTTCAACGTTGGAACAACGTCAAATGACCAATGTTGAATCAACGTTAAATTTTGGTTGTATATGAAAGTTTCCATCAACGTAAATTTCAACGTTGATTCAACGTCAAATGTCTAAAGTTGTTGCAACGTTAACGTTTAACGGTAAAACAACGTCAAATGATCAATGTTGAATCAGCGTTGAGTTTTGGTTGAATATGAAAGTTTTCTTCAATGTTGATTCAACGTAAAATGTCTAAAGCTGTTTCAACATCAATTATTTAACGTCATAATAACGTCAAATGATCAATGTTGAATCAACGTTGAATTTTGGTTGTGAATGAAAGTTTTCATCAACGTAAATTTCAACGTCGATTTAATGTAGTATGTTCAATGTTAATTCAATGTCAAATGTTCAATGTTGAGTCAATGTCAATGTTTAATCCTTTAAACGTACAAAAGACACTGAGTTTAAAATATACTTGACCATTTTTCTTTAATTGAAACTTGCATAAAAACATTAAATATTATGCATCGTAGCTATACAGGCATGTTTAAATCAGAGTTTTTGCAATAAATAACAACAGCTACAATGTCTAGATTTCAAAATATACCTATGCATTACTGTCGTCTTAACTGACCTAATATTCGACACTTAGCTTAATTAAGAATCTTTCGCGTTACAGGATTCGGTTTAAATCAGTAACTTTCTTGGTGATAAATGATTTGAAGCTCTGTTATCCTTAGCCAGGTCTTTTCTTGTCTGACCAGAGGTATTGTGGAGCAAGGCATCCAAGAACCTTTGTAAAAGATAAAAACGAAACAAGGAAGACTGAAATATTGTTTTAAAGTTGGTATGGTAAATTTTAAAAAGGTAAATACTTGAATACCATGTAGATAGTTAAGTTTAAGGCACATCTTTCAATAGATTGGGGTTTTTTTTCAAAGATTTAAATACATTTTTCTTTAAGGGCAATTCAGACACCATCATACTACGAAGTTATGTGCCATTTATCTTTGGAGAATATTCATGTTAAGATAATAATACTTACGATTAGACTGTCCCCAATTAATTTAAACTTATTAATTGCCTTCGTACGACTATAATAGTTATACAACGACGATTAAGACAAATGCTGTTTACTGTTTGTATGACATTTAGGTACCCAAGACTTTAATTAAGAAACAAATGGTTATTACTGTGACACAGTAGGGTAGTCACTTATTGCTGTGGGATAGTGGTATTAGCAAATGTGCAGTATATTCTTGTAAAATTTAACAATAAAAATTATATACCTTTTTACTGCTTCATCAAGGCTGCTCTTCCATCAGTTTCGTACCAAGAGACAAATACATACACATTCAATAGTCAGTTTTTTCCCAGTACCTACCAACCACAATTGCAACAAACATGGCTTCCTTTTAATGGATTGAAAACCTGAAAAAATACCATATTATTTATAGTTAGGCCTATGCACGCAACTAAATTAGACCTAAGGCCATATCTATTTTCATATTTCAATTATTCATTACACTAACCGTAGCCTCAAATGTTATTATCAAAAGATATTTTGTTAATTTTTCTCTTTATTGAAAGAAAATATAAAAATTTACATTTAATTAACATCATTTAAAATATAAAAATGATTACTGATGACATGATGTGGATATTATACCACTGGCAGTATGTCTAGGCCTATGATATGAGATGAATTATTAAACACACATAATACTATCAATAGCTGTTTTGTTTTTGCACTTGGTCTATACAACCACATTTTAACAATATATTTAATTTAATATAGGCCTAGACCTATTATATAGAATTTCAACACAGGACGTGGCCATTTTGCAAAGTTAGTTCTAGGCCTAGGCGATTAAAAATTACCGCTAATAATTCAAACTTAGCCCACACATCCAACTTGCAGTCTAGCCTAAATAAGTAAATAATTATGCTAAGTATGCTCTTACACTACCCTACAGTACTCTAGTCTAGGCCTAGTCTCTTACCTAGCTACAACTACTACTACTACTAGGCTAGGGCCAGAGGGCCTGGCTGGCCTATCCTAGCTAGAACAAAAGATAACCAAATAAATAAAGCAAGCCTATACAGTTACGATAGTGGGCTAGCCTAGATACACCCTATTGTATACAAATATAAAATTCTTACCATTTATTTGACAATGCTGAAATTTGTAGTATGTAAACTGTGTATGTATGAAGCCAACATACAGCAACTCATACCATCTTTGCTGATACTTCAAAAAATGACCATTTGTTTCTGATTGGTCTGTACCTAATGACCTAATCCGATTAGCCCATTACTTGCCACACTTTCAAGGACAGAGAACCATGTAATGTATACCTTATAATGATTAAAGATAATATGCTCCCATAATATGAGTTTTCTATACCCTAACATGGAGGTAAATTTTAATAAATCTTGTACAATTATTTATATAAAACTTCATATCAAGTTGAGGTTGAGTTAAAGAAATTTAAACTTGGTTGAAAAAAATAACATTCTAAATGTTGATTATACGTTAAAATACAAACTACATTTTAATTTGACATTGAAAAGATGTTGAACTAATGTAATTGTTAATGAAATTTTAATATCTCAACCAATTTTCAATATTTATTTATTGTTGAAACAATGGTGAGTAAATAATGGGTGATTTGTAGAAACACAACACATTTTCAACGATGATTAACATTGAAATAAATGCTAGGCATATATTTAAATTTAGCGTTGGAAAAATGTTGAATAAACATTGCAATTGTTATGTTAAAATGTCAACCAGATATCAAAGTGAATTCAATGTTAAAATAAAGTTGAGTAAAAAACTATATATTTTAAACATTTATTTAACGTTGAGAAAACGTTAAATAAACAATAGGTCTTTGGTTGAAAACATAACACATCTTCAACGTTGATTCTACATTGAAATGCAAACTATAATTTAACTTGATGTTGTGAAAATCTTGAACTTGTTACTGTAACATTAAAATCTCAACATATTTTCAACTTTTATTTAACATACAAAAAATTTTGAATAAACTATAGGTTTTTGGCAGAAAAACAACATAGTTTAAACGTTGAGTATATGTTGAGATACAAACTGTATTTTAACATTACATTAAAAAGATGTTGAACTAATGTTGTTAATGTAATTTCAATATCTAAACCATTTTCAACGTTTATTTATTGTTGAAATAACGTTGAGTAAGTAATGGATACATTGTAAAAATACACAACACATTTTCAATGTTGATTCTACATTGAAATAAAAATTATGTTTAGAGTTAACGTGGGAAAAATGTAGAATAAACATTGTAATTGTTATGTTAAAATCTCAACTAGATTTCAAAGTGAATTCAATGTTGAAATAAAGTTGTATAAAAAACTATATTTTAACTTCACATTGAAAAAACATTGAAATTATGTTCATACTGTAACTTTAAAATCTCACATATTTGCAACGTGTATTTAACGTTAAAAAAACGTTCGATAAACAATAGAAGATTGGTTGAAAAACGTAACACATTTTCAACGTTGATTCTACATTGAAATGCAAACTATATTTTAACTTGACGTTGAAAAGATGTTGAACTTACGTAGTTACTGTAACATTAAAATCTCAACATATTTTCAACGTTTATATAACGTAGAAAAAATGTTGAATAAACAATAGGTTTTTGGTTGAAAATGTAACACATTTTCAACGTTGATTTGAAATTGAAATGCAAATTATATTTTAACCTGACGTTGAAAAGATGTTGAACTTACGTAGTTACTGTAACATTAAAATCTCTACATATTTTCAACGTATATTTAACGTAGAAAAAATATGGAATAAACAATAGGTTTTTGGTTGAAAAACGTAACACATTTTCAACATTGATTCGAAATTGAAATGCAAACTATATTTTAACTTGACGTTGAAAAGATGTTGAACTTACGTAGTTACTGTAACATTAAAATCTCAACATATTTTCAACGTTTATTTAACGTAGAAAAAATGTTGAATAAACAATAGGTTTTTGGTTGAAAAACGTAACACATTTTCAACGTTGATTCGAAATTGAAATGCAAACTATATTTTAACCTGACGTTGAAAAGATGTTGAACTTACGAAGTTATTGTAACATTAAAATCTCAACATATTTTCAACGTTTATTTAACGTAGAAAAAATGTTGAATAAACAATAGGTTTTTGGTTGAAAAACGTAACACATTTTCAACGTTGATTCTACATTGAAATGCAAACTATATTTTAACTTGACGTTTAAAAGATGTTGAATACTTGTTGGTACTGTAAGTGTTACATTTTCAACCAAATTTCAACATTAATTCAACGTTGAATTAACGTTAAATTATCAACCGCGACTTTGGTTAAATACACAACATATTTTCAACGTTGATTCAATGTTGAGTATATGTTGCCAACATGATTTCAACGTTTCAACTACATTTCAACGTTGATTCAACGTTGAATTAACGTTGTGTGCCTGCTGGGTAGAGTTAATGGCCATTCTCAAACTTTTATTGGCAATGAAGTTGAACATTCGGATTATATTTTAATATTTTAGCAATCATGTTCATGATAACATCTATACTTTTTTTCTAATTTAAATTTATTATTTCTGTTATGTCTATTCAGAATGTACAAAAAATAAATTAAAAAAATGAGGAAGGGTTTTGGGGCGTTCCAGGAGCTCATTCCACTGTTTTTTTAGTTTTAGGCATCTTTTTGGCTGGTGCTGGTGGAGTGAGCGCCTCTTTAGCTACCTCCTGGTTTCGTCATTGGGTTTTAAAAGCTTTTTTTATTGCTTACTTAATAATAATTTTTTTAAATAGTTTATTTAATATTTAATATCAATTTGAATTTGAAAAAACTTTTTATTATAATTATGGTAATCGTTGTAATTCCTAGATTATTTATTTACAGTATTATCTATAAAGATTAATTGATGTCTTTTAAACTATTTCAGGAATGTCATCCCTTGAAAGGAGGTCGCGGTTCAGCAAGTTTGGTTTCAAAATGCAAATTATGTAGCAGAGAAAATTCAATAGGTAAGAAATAGAAATACAAATAGTTATGATAAATTGTTTCTGAAACATTATTTACAAACGAAAAGAAATATGTTGCCAGATTAAAAAACATCAATAAGAAATTTGTTACAAATTACTAACATGAAAAATTTTAAGTTTAAGGGTAGAAAAAAAAGAAGTGTAAGTGATTAATATGAAATATAGCCTCCCATGTGAAAAAAAACTCATTTCTTGCATATCTTTTTTATTCTGATTGCAATTTTAAAATATGATTTCAATGCATTATTGAGAACACATTTAAATCATGTGGGTAGCTATTAAATTTGACTTCAAATCTTTTATATCCCACTTTTTATTCTTCAGCTATGTATTTTTAGAGTTTTTTTTTAATGATATTGCATATTTTTCTTTGTGTAACATCTCCTGCATTTCAAATTTTAGCTGCGAGATGGAGATAAGGATATGAAAACTAAATAAATATAAGTTTTAGGATTTTAAAGAAAATGCTATTTCTTTATTATTGTTTGCTATTGTTATGTTATATGAAATAGAAAGGGGAACTAATTAATCCTTAATGAATAAAGCTTGTAAATTTAAAGGTGGATATTACAAAGGTTTAAAGGAAAGTAAAAAATCTGTTATGAATTACAGTAATTTGGTGATTGATAACTACAGTAGTCAGAAGAACGCTTTAAATTTTTTTTAAAATTTAGATTTCTTAATAATGGGTAGGCAAGTTTTGTATTATTTTTTTTTTTCTTTTAGGATTTCATTTGACTTTAAATTATGTATGAGAGACATCTTTGAATTTTAATAAATGACATATGTTTCTGTAGATATTTTGAAAGACACAATAAAATCCTATGACATTGAGGATAACAACCAGATGAAAACAATTGTAGGGTTTGAGTGCCGAGGAATGGAACCTGTTGATTTCTCACCCAGGGTAAGAACATCATAGCTAGGTTCACATTCAGAGTTTATCATGATCCAGTTGATCATGATCAAGCCAGTAATTTTATGTCAGCCTACAAGAATCAAATAACGTGCTCAGCTTAATCAACTTATTGTGATCCAGTGGGGCATGTTGATGCATCATGATTAACCTTGGTTAACATGATAAATTAATTCATGAGATCAAATTCAACCAACCAGCCTTAAATTTATTAAACAGGTCCCAACCTTCTTGTTTGTGCTTCTGGTAGTTTTCATGCAACATTGCATGCATTGCATAAATGGTTCATGATGATGGTTTCTATATGAACGGTTTTCTTTAATATGCTAAAGTTATAATGATGGATAGATAATGATAACTTTATCACAAAAACTTAAGTGAACGTGCCTACTGTGTGTGCACTGAACCGTGGAGATCTCCAGATCCCTGGTTTCCATTGCTGCTCTCCTTGTGTTTCAGCTGGAGGGCTGAAATGCAAGTTACAATAGAGCACCATCTTTCAGATGAGATGTTTAAGCCTTTGGTCCTGTGTGCATTATGGCCCATGTACACGTTAAAAAATGCAGTATAGTCTTCGGAAAAGCGTTGGGGATTGTCTCCCAGTTTACTGCCCAATCACCACCAGAAGAACCCCACTGGAAATTTTGTTGGTTATCCTTGGTGTTTATACCAAATAAATCCATCCATCCAATACCTTTGAAACAGTGTTGGTAGATCTGCGGACAGGGGTGGCTCCAGAAATTTGCTGAGTTGGGAGGGAGGGTGGGTGCATGTTACTGTTTAATTTGACAGGTGCCTAGATGCATTTAACAGATTGAGTGATGGAAGGACTAATGCAATCTGTTTTATGTTACAGGGGCTGTGGGCACCACTTGTGGTGTTATGGCGTACTGTTGTTGATGCAACCCCAGGGCCATTTTGTACCAATAAAATAAATGAAATGAAATGAAATCGAAATCATTATACAGTATGCAATCTTCATTAATCACTTAATACAGCTCCTATATTTTGTTTAGGTTGGGTTTGTTTGCTCTGGTGTTGAATCATCATCAACCTTCCAAGTGGACTTGACGGAAAAGGTGATGGAATTTTCAAATACAGTATGGAAATAGATTTTCAAATTTGATAATGAATATTAATATGTCCTTATATATGTTACTATGGTTTATATTAAGCAAATAATACTAATCAATATTGTATTTGTATTGTTATTTCAGGAATGGGTAGACTATGACGAGAATGCACAGGAGTCTGTTGGTGTATACGAAGTGGAATGGAACTTTGTCAAATTATAGATTTTAGTATTAAAATAACATAGCAAAATTATAAATTTGTGAACAAGATTTATGTATCATATAATATAATGGCTAAAGCTGTTAAATCTGAACTTATGTAGAATGTTGTCCTTCTCAACAATTTGTAATAAAATAGCGAAAGACTGAATGTAGTGCCTTGATAAATAGAACTTTATTTCTGCTGAGATTAAAAAAAGAATACTGTACACAGGAAACACCACACAGCAGCAATTCTTATATAAAAAATATTTGTGGTTACTGTTAGCTTTATTTGGGCAAATTCAGAATTTTTTATCACTACATTGTTTTGTCGGAACAGTTTATTTTATTTAGTTATATAATTTATTTAAAAGCAGTTCTGCTAATCATATCTGCCCACAAGTATTCAGCTTTTATAATGAATTTGTTAACTTTAGATACCTAAAGATTATGAATAGTAGCAAGAACGTATTGTTGCAATCAGAATTCGAACAAAAAACCTTCAGATATCATGACATAGTCAAGTCAGTATTTTCCTATTAAGATTCAGGTTTTCAGGTTGTTACTGCGAAGTATTTGTTGTATTAAATTCTGTGTGGAGAAGAACCTTTATTCATGTCATACCAACTAGGTAATACAGTACATATTTTGGAGTAAAAACCTATCTTTTAAGTATAAATAAAGTAGGTATTTTTTATCGGTCAACATTAACCAAACCATGAAATATGATTGGACTCAACAGTATGGCTAGGCCTGGCCTGTGCCTAAAACTATTGTAACACGTTATATCGTCATTGCTCACTTATAAAATCCGCATACGCTATAAAACTAAAAGAAAATGCATACTTTTGTAGTCCGTACCAAGTGCAAAAAATCCGCAATGAAAATATAACGTGTTTTGTATTCAATGACAAAGGAACTTTGCTGGCTTAACAAGGTTTGTACAAGTTCAAAGTACATGGGATTGCAACAGTAATTAGACAAAAATAAACTTTTTCATTCGAGCCTGACCGACCAAAATTTTATAAATGTAGGGTCAGCTTTTTAAACAATGTTTTTTTTTTCCATTATGGAGGACCTAAGACGACTTTTTAAGCTTCAATTGTTAATTTTGATACCTCTCGCATTAAATACTTTTTCTCTGAATATCAATTTCACACACTCTACTTCCTGTTCTTTTACTACAAAACTTCCCCTTTTCCGGGTCATGTTTTGCAACTTGAGTAGAATTGTACAATGTGTAAACAACACACTCTTCTTTTTTACACCTCGCTGTCAATGTTCCACCTGTCTTTTTGAAACTTATGACACATCACCTTTCCTGCCTATTCCAACCCATACGTCTCTTTTCTCGTAATTAGAAAATAAAACAAAAGTATTGTAAACTT